>NC_064773.1:6706559-6796348 GCF_011397635.1 Epinephelus fuscoguttatus
AGTTGTATTGTGTTTTTACGCTGTAATAAATTACAGACTAACTGCTTATATAGAGTCTGAAAGAATTCTTGGAGAAGAGCAGGCAGGGTTTAGGAAAGGCTTTTCAACCCTTGACCATATTTTTGTTCTTCACTCACTGGTTGAATGGTACTTGTATAAGAAAAAAAGACTGTATTGTGCTTTTGTTGATTATAAAAAAGCATCTGATTTGGTAGATAGGTCATTACTATGGTTTAAATTAGTTGCACTTGGTATAACCGGAAGAGTATTAAATGTGATACATATATGAGAATGCCAAATCTTGTGTTAGAGCTGGTTATGATTTATCTGAACAATTTGTATGTAATGTAGGAGTGCGTCAGGGGGATAATTTATCACCACTATTGTTTGTTCTATATTTAAATGACTTTGAAAAATATGTGAGTCAATGGTACAACGGACTACAACTTTTTTCAACTGAATACAGCAAATGTGATGAATGGTGAAATAGGGATATATTTGAAATTATATGTCCTGTTGTACGCAGATGATACGATTGTACTGGCAGAGACTCCTTCAGAATTACAGGCCGCATTAAATGCAGTTGCTTCTTATTGTAAAAACTGGTATTTAACTGTCAACACAGACAAAACAAAGGTTGTTATTTTCTCTAGGGGGAAATTACGGATACTCAGAGAATTAGAGTTTGGTTCAGATAAATTAGAAGTTACTTTTGAGTATGACTATCTTGGAGCGTTATTTAATTTTAATGGACGATTTGATAAAGCAATGGCTAAGCAAGTTAAACTAGCTAAAAGAGCTTTATTCTCCTTGGAAAACAGCGTTACTAGATTACAGTTACCTGTTGATATACAATGTGAGTTATTTGACCAGCTTATAGGGCCTATTCTTTTATATGGAAGTGAAGTCTGGGGATTTCATAAACTTGACCAAATTGAAATTCTTCACAGATCTTTCTTGAAACGTTTACTTTGGGTACATTTAATTAGTCATAATACAACAAAAATCTCTTTGACTGTGTTTATTGTTTTCAAGACTTTGTATGATGACAATATTTTTCAGTGTAAATGGATTTCCAAAGTTAAAAATATTCTTGATGATTGTGGTTTATCGTACTTATGGCATGACGCTGGACGGATGAACCCTAAATATTTAAATTTAATGATTGATCGTAGATTATCTGATATGGAACTACAGAGATGGCATGAGAAATTACAAAGTAACCCTTTATGTGATAGTTATAAATTATTTAAAACTGATTTCACTTTTGAACCTTATCTGATTATGTTAAGACCTGCCGAAAGAGTTTGATGGTCTAAGTTTCGTGTGGAAATCATAAGTTACCTATCTCTGAGTGCAGGTATGATCGTGAAAAATGTCCCCGGAATGTCCCCTCTTTGTTTGACTGGCAATCGAGGAGACGAATATCATTATGTACTTGTGTGTTCTTTTTTCACAAAGAGAGAAGAGAGTTGGTTGGACAGTTCTATAGAGCAAATCCAAATATTTATAAGTTTCAAAAGTTAATGTCATCTCGAAAAGTAAAGGTCTTGTCAAATTTGTTGAAACTTTTAAAGAAAATCTTGAATAGTTTCTCTTGATTTGCTTTGACTTGTATGTATGTACACAAATTCTGTTTTATTTATTTTGCTGTGCATTGGCTGCTGCCTGTCCTGATTTGTTAATGTTATTTTTTGTTGTTTGCCCCTTATACCCCGGGGAGGGGTCAAAAGGAATAAATGAAATGAAATCTTGAGATTGTCATCATCTCTTTTTCTTCATGACAAAAAAAAAAGAAATGTCAATGAAATTAACAGTGCCACTGCGCTTTGTCACTATCTCATTTTATTAATGATTGCTACAGTCATTCTGCTGATCTCTGCTACTAGCTTGCTAACATTAAGGGTTTTTTTCTTGCCTGTGTGTCCTTGTATGTTAGTCAGAATTTTTTGCAGGCTCATGGACGCAGCACAGACACACCTTTTTTTTCCCCCTCAGCAGCAGAGACTTGAGTCATGGAATTGATAATTGATCATTTGAGCCAGTCAAAGCTGATCAGATCAGATCAATGAATAAGAGGAGCAGCTGTTTGAGAGCGAAATTAAATGTTTAGACCCAGTACAATACATGGTTAAGTTTCCCTTTCACTACACCTGCCATTCTGCTACTTCAGCTGTGATCAGAGTGCGCTCAGCGCACCTAAAGAGCGGTCAGGCTCTAAAAATAGAGAATCTATTTGTGGTGGCAGATGTTTTGATTGTGTCGGTTTGCAAAAATGAAAGTGAAGGAAACTCTGTCTTCTCATATTAATGTTGTATTTGGGTTTTTTCTCTCTTTTTTTTGAAAGGTACACAAAATACTGGACATGCTGTAGCTCACAGTGAGGGTCATTGGGGCCAGCTTGGATCCAAAGGAGTTCCAGAAGTTCCAGATACCCTCTGCCATGGCCTTCTCAAGTGATCACAACTTCACTGGAAATTTGGAAGGGCAGGGTGAGAATGGCTTCCCTCTGCACCATTACTTGTGGATGAGCAAAATCTCAGTGCTGACTTTGAGCCTGCCCCAGTTGAGCCTTTATGTCCAGGGGAACCCCAAAACATGATGCCACTTACAACCCAACAAGCCATGCCTGGTAACAGTCAGCAGATAGGCCACTACATTGGCATGGAGTCACAGAATGCTATGGGGCAGGCATTTTCTGGTCCTGGGGGCATGGGTGGTGGAGGTGGTGGCATAGTTGTAGACCAGCATGGCCAGTACCCAAATGCTAGTATGAGCCAAGCAGGTAATACGCTGTTCTTCAACCAAGACCAGAATGGAAATATGTTCTGCCCTATCAATCATATCTATACAACCAGCAACTTTGTGTTTTACAACAACAAACACAGCAGCAACAGCACTGCCCAAATCAGCTGTTAAACCACCATCAGCATCACCAACTTCTCCCACAGGCTTTGCAGCATCAGCAGCATCCTGATCTCTCCTTTGACCGGAGAGGTCAATCTCGGAGCCAAAAGCAAAGTCGCCTTTATCAACAGCAGTTTCAGAACCAGCTACCTGCACGAGGATCAAAGTTGCGTTCAAGGGCTAAGCAAAAAAAGACTTGTGTGGATGGTCAAAATGCTTCTTTGAATGGGACTTGCTTGCAACCACAGCAGCAGGGCAGCTACCAGTTGACCAGGCCAGATCGAGCCTTCTCTGGATCAAGATTGAGACTCCTCAATCATGCTTTACTGTACCTTCATCATCTGTGCCTCATTCTCTGCCGCTCAGTGCCACTGTAGGTTCTACCAAAGCTTGCCAACCTGCACAGGACCCTTCCTTCCCTGGAGGCCCAAAAATACCCAGTCACAGTCAGCAGCCATTGTTCACAACCTCAGTGTCTCTTCCCGCCACCAGCACTGCATCCCTCACTTCTACAGCATCCACCCACTCAGAGACGGTAGGCCAGTTTCCATCCACAGTCAGTTCTACCAAAGTTTGCCAACCTGCTCAGGACCCTCCCTACCCTGGAGATGCAGAAATACCCAGTCACAGTCAGCAGCCATTGTTCACAACCTCAGTGTCTCTTCCCGCCACTAGCACTGCACCCCTCACTTCTACAGCACCCACCCACTCAGGGACGGTAGGCCAGTTTCCATCCACAGTCAGTTCTACCAAAGCTTGCCAACCTGCACAGGACCCTTCCTACCGTGGAGACGCAGAAATAACCAGTCACAGTCAGCAGCCATTGTTCACAACCTCAGTGTCTCTTCCCGCCACCAGCACTGCATCCCTCACTTCTACAGCATCCACCCACTCCGAGGCTGGAGGCCAGTTTCCATCCACAGTCAGTTCTACCAAAGCTTGCCAACCTGCACAGGACCCTTCCTACCCCGGAGACCCCAAAATACTCAGTCACAGTCAGCAGCCATTGTTCACAACCGCAGTGTCTGTTCCCACCACCAGCACTGCACCCCTCACTTCTACAGCACCCACCCACTCAGGGACTGGAGGCCAGTTTCCATCTACAGTCAGTTCTACCAAAGCTTGCCAACCTGCACAGGACCCTTCCTACCCTGGAGACCCAGAAATACCCAGTCACAGTCAGCAGTCTTTGTCTACACCCTCAGTGTCTGTTCCCACCACCAGCACTGCAACCTTCACTTCTACAGTTCCCAGCCTTCTAGGGACGGAAGGCCAGTTAGAGGAAAATCTTTTCCAGACCCTATGTTGCTCTGGAGTATCCCAAGCCAACTCCAGCATGGCCAGCCCACTGAGACCTCAAAGCTACGGGGACCAGTCTTTCCTTGGAAGACCTCCTGCCACCAGACGAGGAAAACTTGGAGTTCCTGGGGCATCCTGCTCTTCTGGTTGACCTACTGTCACAGCTGGAATCTCCTCCCAGCCAACAGGATGCATCTGAGTACTCCTGTGTCCAGTCCAGCCAGGAGAGTGGGCATGAGCACAGGACATCGCCTGTTGGGTACAAGGTAGAAAAGGTAAAACAATGTCACAAAGTTATTAATTTCATGTTTTAGTTTTTAAAAGAATATAAAGCATTCAAGCACATACATGCACCTTGATATTAAACAAACTGTAACAGGACAACCCTATGAAGGTAGTGTTCTTTTTGTCCTTGTCGAATTTATATCCGTACAGCCTATGCACTCTGTCCTTTACCCCAGTTTCTTCTCAGTATAGATTGATATGGGGAATAGGAGGAGGGTGAAGTTTGATGGAGTGGAAATTAAGTAGATGTTAGGTGATTAGATGCCTGTCTGTTTGTGTGTGTGCAAATGCACAGGTGAAAGTGCGGGGGAGAAGACAAGAGTGGTGGAGGACAGTGGATAGCACTCGAGGGAGGGGGTTTGGGAGATGGAGAAAGCAGTAGCTCATGGAAAAAGGAGAACTTAGGAAAGAAAGGAAGGGAAAGAGACAGAGAGGAAGAAGAAACGCAGAGGGGGGAAGTTTGGGGAATGCAACAGACGTTTTCTCATGGTTTGCACCATACACTGTATATAAAGATGGATGACATGACAGCTCCCCAAAAGTGAAAACATCTTGATTGCCCCCTGGTGGCTGGCTGCAGTGTAGTTCATAATGTCTACCCTCTCAATGTCAGTGAATGGGACATGGGCCAAACTAAACTCAAAGTACACATCAAATAAATTTTTCCCAAAGATGGTTCTTGTCATTTAAGGTAGTTTTTAGCACGCTGCTGTATGTTCAAGTGTTATATAATGCTATTAAATGGGGATTTTGCAGCATGATTGAAAACTAGGGCTAACCCAAAAATTCAAGCTCAAGCTTGAAGCTCGATGGCACGGGATTCAATTGTGAAAAAAATCTAAGCTTCTGTGCTTTTTTTCCTGTTTTTTGGGGGGAGGTCTTAAACGCAACACTAACCCCCACCAGTCCGATACTGACAAGGAGCCGGCAGACATGTCCAAGAGGTCATCAGATGCGTGGTTGCACTTTAAAATATGCCCCGACAACCCCAGAGCAGAGTGCCAAAAGCAATTGGCATATCACAACTCAACAACAAATTTGGGAAATCACTTGAAAACGTAAGTAGTAATTAAAAAGAAAAATCTCCGACAAGGAAACAGTAAGCTCGACGCACAATGGAGACCTGCTATTATCCTGCTTGAACACAGATGACTAAATTCTTTCAACAATGTGGCTCAAAATAATGATAAAATAGATTTTATTGATGTAAAATATGCATTTTCCTGTGCCACCGGTCTGCTCTGAGTCTGGTGTCAGAGACACTCCTGATGCTGTGAGTTACGCGTCTGTTTGATTGTGCTGCAGTATGCGAGGGTTTTAATTTAGTGTTCAATCAAAAGTTAAACATTACTTATCACCGACCATTAGTGTTAATTAAATTAAATTGCTCTGAGCTGCTTCAGATGTCCATAAATGGATCCAAGGTCAGCCCTATTGAAAACTGTAAGCCAATTGGTGGGCTCGATTCAGTCACGCTGCTCGCAATCGGTCAGACGGGTGTGTGGGCGTATACTTGATACCGTGGAGAACGCTTACTGCGCAGACTTCGAATGATGTCACCAGAGCAAGATGGCAATTTCTGCACAGTGGGAGTAAGTGAAGACACTTCATCCATCTTTATATACAGTCAATGGTTTGCACACCTAAAAGAAAGGCATGATTTTCATTGATCATATTTATGTTAGAATGCAGCATTTTAAAAACAACACATGTACCAACAATTCCATAGATTTTGTTGAGTGCAGCACAAACAGATTATCTCCAACTAGAAACGTGAAAATTCACACATTTTTGTCATAGGAGCACTTGTGTTTTCCGTTGGTTGAGTACTGGCTTGACTATCCCCCAACAGGAAGCAGGTGACAACAAATCTGGTGTCCTGTGTGGATTAGCTATGGTTAGGCAGACCATTTGCCCATCTGCAAGGTTCCTTTATTGAAGTGGGGCCATGAACCACAGCCATACCAGCCTGCATCTCTTGGTCTGTGTCAACATCCAACCCTGTGCTTACTATACATTCACACCAACAGCGACCAGAGCTGTTCAGTTTCAGAGACCAAAATAAAAAGAATGAGGCTTGGGACCGCGTCGCAGAGAGGTAGTTGGTTGGTCTGGTGAGGTTTAAAGTGTGTAATGTTAGTAACAGAGGAGTTGAAGAATTGCAGACTAATGTTGCAACGTAGCATGCAGATCTTCCTTGCTTGGTTTGAATGGGATGACATATGTTATCTGTTTTCATTGACCAAACATAACTTTCTGTAGGCCAACTATGAGCTTTGGACTGGACAACAGCAAGTAGCAACTATGCTGCTTTCAAGCCAGTAGTCCGCTTTGCAGCTCCTTTAAATTGACAAGCATGATTGAACGTTCAGTGATTCACGTGATGAGCGACCAAAGCTGCCACAAATATTTTTGACAGTTGTGTTTCTTGGGCGTCCACAAGAGACTTTGCCTCTTTGGAAGCTTTTGGTCTGAATGTACAGTTACAGGCTCACTGTGCTATTGAAGAGCCTGCTGATAGTGTGTTTGCTGAACAGACCAGCTGCCAAATTCAAAGGTTAAACTGAGTAAAAATAAAGTCTTGGGCCCTGTTGTAATGGATCAAAAATATGTCTAGAACTCTAGTTGTCCTATGAATCAATTCAGCAGCGTTTAGGGACTGCAAGGAGTTTTCTCTGAGTAGGTAGTTCAAGCCTTGAAGCATTCTAGTGAGACCTGTTTGAGCTGGATACCAGTTTGTAACGCTGACGTTAACGTTAACGCTAACATCAAAGGAATACTTCACCCCCTAACTGACTATTTGTAAATTCATTGCTCACCAGGTGTTACATAAAATTTGTAAAGAAAATGTTTTACCTAAAGTTTGATTAGTCATTAGTTACACTACTCATTACTCGGAAAAGTAATAACTTTGACTTACTGTTTGCCATATACTGTTGTTGTCATTGGCTCGTAGTTGGCTGAAGTTAGGATTTATTTTCAAGAAGATAGCAACTGTGGTCATGGTTGATGTGGATTATCTTCTGTAAAACAAATCTTAAAGTCTGCCCTTTGAAGAAGAACACAGATTAAACACATTGGTGCCCACCAGCTGTGGGATATTGTTATAAACTAAACTGCTGGTAAAAAATAATTTCAGATTTAACATGAAATGTTCTTCAGGAAAAAATGTCAACGTCACAATTTTTGCGTCTGTGTTTGTTATTCAGAGGGAATGGTACCAGGATCCTATTTCAGAAAGCAGGATTAGTGAAAACTCTTGAGTATGTTAAGCCTGAGATGAGGGAAACTCTGACTTTTCCGTTTCACAAAGCCAGTTCAGCATAACCCTGAGTCAGTTACTATGGCAACATACTCTGTGAAGCAAACCTGGTGAGTGTCAGCACGGGTAGGTTTCACACACGACTGTTAATCTGTTTTTGACTAATATTCTGATTAAACTAGGGGTTGCTTTAACTACTCTGTCAAACTGAGTATGTGCATGCTGTCATATGAAGTTTTCATATGACAGCCAGTCACCCTGATCATTAATTCCATGGGTTATTGACCAGATATTTTTCTCCATCCAAAGCTGTAAGTAGAGAAATTTGCACATATCTGTTGTTCCAAATGGAGGTTTGATGTGTGGTTAGGTTATGCGTGTACCTGAGTTTCCAGCAGAGTAGTACTTGTTTGTGAGGGGGAAGAGGGAGTTGTACTTGAATTGAGTGTGTCAGGAGCATGTCGGAACACCGCCAGCCCTGACTGTCAGTTGGTCCGAATTTAAAGTGTGCTCTTTTATTTCGCTGTTCTATCCTTCCTTCTCTGTCTTGCCTCCTTCTGCCGGGATTAATGGTGTGCTCCTTTTGAACTGGGAAGTCGGAGTGTTCGACCGATGGGAAGTCGGACTGTTCAACTTCCCGGTCGGAAGTTGCTACCGAACGACCCTGAAGTTGGATTTACAACTCTGAAAGTTGGAGGAACATCACCAAACTCCGCCTCACAACCCAAGACGCCTGCTCCGTATCCCAGTCGTAAGTGAAAGCAGTGCTCACAAACTGTTTATTAACAAGTCTGTCTTATTTGTGTCTCATTAAACAGGTTGTACACACAGTACTGTCCAATGTCCTTCTGTGGACATGTTGCTTTGGTGTTCATATGCACAAAGTACCACCTAAGATGCTGTTATCTACTGTGTTGTTGTTTTTTCTCAAACTTTATTGAATACATGCATGCATCTACAAGCATGTAGATGTAAGGAAAACTGAGATCCTTGCCGCACACCTGTGTTTACACGCAGTCTGCGAGAAGCACTGTACTGTAGTTTGACAGAGCTATTGTTATCTTTGTAAAGTGTTTTGTTAGCTTTTATGCTGGGTACACACTACACGATATCGGCCTGTTTACAGCCTGACGCAGCGTTGTACGGTGTCTGCTCGGATCGTCAATAAGAACACAGAGTGATCTGCTGCCATAGACAACTGTACTACAACAACACCCCAGGGTTTTAGATATTTCCTCGAGGGACGCTTACACACAGAGTAAAAGGGAAAATTGGTGTGAAACAGCAGAGGCACTTTATCAACCCACTGAGTACTGCCATTAGCATCAAGCTAGCAAACAATGTACTTTCTTTGTAATGGAGGATATAAAGGAATAAAATTATAAGAAAAATAGTGGCTTTTATTCACCACAACTGCAGAGGCTACCAGCTTCATTTGAAACCGACTACATTATAAACGGGTCGTTATTTATTCATCCCTCTGTATTTTTATCTGCTCCTGTTTGCCTTGATAAAGTTAATGCATCGTGCCGTCATTTCAAACTCAACACTTTCTATATCTGTATAAAATTAAAAGCCCCTTATAACTTTAGTTTAGTTGTTTTATTGTGAAACATTTGCAGGAATTTGTCGGGAGGATTCAGCAACTTGAGTACGGCTCCGCATTTTCCTGAATGAACCCGACCCAAGTCCGAGCCCAGCCTGAATCTGAAGTATAGACAGTGTGTAAATGACCATCAAAAGACTGCTGTTTCACACAGTCAAACACGCCGCTCGCACAGCAGTGTAGCACGGCACTGTATACACACTCAACTGGAGCAGAGCCTGTTGCATTCAGGTGTTGTCACATAAATAACAAATTCCAGCACTTGACACGTGGGCCAAACCCGAACTCTACAATCACGTAATCTGACATAGTGATTGTCGGAACAGACAGAAGTGTCGTGTAGTGTACCAGGCATTATGAAAAAATCCCAAATTTAAAGAAAGGCAGAGTACCAAACACAAAGTGACAGCTGGAAGTCCAGAAAATGAATTGCAGAGTCACCAGAAATTACATTTCTATGACTGACCAAATCAAAGAAATTTGACATCAAGGCACAAATTTACTTTGAGATTCGTGAATGATGTCATTCATCTCAATGTTCAGTCATCCGGCCTGCACAGAAGTTTTACAGTTATTAATTCAGTATTGTTTTGCCACGCCAGTCATCAGTGATTAACAGATCCTTATTTGGATTTGGAATTAGTGTTTGTCGGCCCTGTATCATTGAACAAGACAATTCTCTTTTGCTGATGGCTTCATTGTTTACGGCTAACAGGAATTTTGTAATTTCAGAAGAAAATATAAGATGAAATTCTGAGGTAAGGCCATCATTCCCTAGTGATCTTTTGAGTTTAACATTTAACACACCCCACTTTATTTCTTTAATAGATAACATTTCATCATCACGCTCTTGTTTGAAAGTATCACTTGCTTTTTTAACATCTTTCAAACTGTTGAACATACTAGAACTGTCATTAAATTTTAATTTTTATATAGCATTAAATAAAAACTGGGCAAGTTTCAAAATCACAGAATAGTCCTCTGTTACAGAGTCATCTATCTCTAATTTAGAAAGAGAATTTCTTTCTTTTTTTAAACTAAAAAATTCTTAAATTTTTTTCCACCCTCTTTTAATCCACTTTAATCTTGACCATATAAAAGCACCCTTTGCTCTCTCTCTATAGAATATGTCTAGTTCCTGTTTAAATGTATCTAAATGTGGGGGCAGGTCATCACCTCCAGACATATTTGATGTGATGTCTGAAATACATTTTATTTAATTCTCTAATTTTGTTAATTCTTTTGGCAAAATTGAATCACAGATTTCCTAATTTGACATTTAAGCAATTCCCAATAGCTTCTGTAGTCATTGTGAGAAATTACATATTAGCAGCACTGTTCAGTATGTTTTTTTTATTGTGTTATCAACTGGTACTGCTAACAGTGGCTAACAAGGCTGTAAAGATGGACGATGTGTCCCCACTTAACGCCACTATGCCTTATGCTGGATTTAAACTTATGCGTCGAATCAATGCCATAACCTGACGTGCACCTCCCCAGAAATGTAACTACACGCCGAGCGACACAGACCTCCTGTCTATTTCTGTAAGCTGAAACCATTTCCTCCGTGGAAACAAAGCTTTTATTTACTTTAATTTCACAGATAAGAAACAAAAATCGTGAAGACAATAAAGCCTCCACAAAAATAGCATTTTAAGTCTTGTGTGTGATTTATCCTGGCATATGAGCAGAGGAAATCACCGCTCATCACTAGGCTAATCTATACAATGTAAAATGCCATAGGCTTGTGCTAATAACGTTAGCATGTTGTATTTGTTTGGAAAACGTGTTTAGTATAAGACAGCTGTTTTGTCAGTGAACCTTGTGAGTTGTAATGGAGCCGAATTTTGTAATGTTACCTTTGTTAAATGTTGCTGTTGTCCCTGGCTTCATATGAGTAGAGGAAAAGGCTGCTAGCTGCTAGGCTAATTTATACAATGTAAAATGCCATAGGCTTATGCTAATAACATTAGCATCTTGTATTTGTGGGGAAAATGTGTCCAGATAAAGACAAGTGTTTGTCTGTGAATGCTGCGAGTTATAGCGAAGCTGATTTGTGTACTTGTGTTTGAAACTGTCTCTATTAAGCCATGTTTAATGTATGTTTAATGTGTGTTTTGAATCAACTAAACTTTACAGCACTTCACAGAAACCTCCGTCGCTGACTAGTGTTTTGGAGGTGTAACTGCAGTGACACAGACACACCACTGCACAAGTGTAAATGCTCACAGCAGCGTGGGCTACAGCATAGGGTCTGCTGCACAAGTATAAATCCCCCTTTAGTCAAGCCAAAATATCCCGTATATGGCAGCTGCCATCTTGCGCTGGCCAGGGTCCGACCGAGCAGCGTTATTGAATGCAAACACACTGATTGGCACGCACAGCTCAATCAATCATGGCATCTAATCTGCATATTATGGCATTAAATAACTAATTAAAATCAAAATGATCAGAAACAATAACTCTTTATCAAACATCAGGGTGATATGAACTACTGGAAATGACAGAAACCATCTTTAGGAAAAATATTTCCAACGTGTGCTGTGAGTTTTTAGTTTGGCTCATGTCTCATCAACTAGCTTGAGAGCGGGCTTTATGACCACCAGGGAGCCATGGAGATGTTGGGCTTCGTTTATCAGGAGCAGTCATATCGCCCATCTTTATATTCAGTCTGAACTAAACAAAACTTAACAAGGCTGTGATGTAACTGTGTGAAACACTGTTAAATAACCAGGAGCCTCATTCACCAACCCTTGTTCTTAAAATACACTCACAGCTTTCAACAACATTCTGACAGTCTACATTCTTTGTCTGTCTCTGTCTCTGTGTCCCTCTTTCTGTCTCCCTCTCTGTCCCCCTGCCTGTCACCCTCTTTCTCTCTCTGTCCCCCTCTCTGTCTCCCTCTCTCTCTCTCTCTCTCCCTGTCCCCCTCTTTCTGTCTCTTTTAATGTTTGGAGTCCATGCTGTGAACCTGACGTAGAACTTTCACCAGAACAAATTTAAGAAGAAAACTTAGAAGATATTGAACGAGGCTGGGAGTTATGTGATAAGAGTGGTGATTAAAGGATTGTTTTATATTACTCTGAGGTCGATAGTTGTCTGTTAATGGGAAATGCGTTTTTGGAAATGCTGTGAGAGACTTGTGAATGTGGAGAGGTTAAGTCTTGTTCCAAATTTGTCTTGTTCAAGTTTCTTAGAGCTCTATCACAGTTGTGATGTTAACAATGTGTTTTCTTTTTTTTTGCTGTGTTTTTAAGTTGAGGAGAACATTGAAACGTATTTGGAATACATGAAGTACACCACATGTACTTCTGACTGCGCAAAGATCCCAGAAAACCTGGTTAAACCCGGAGACACCATCACAGGTTAGTTCCATAACCTTAATAATAAATATAGTGATGATGTTACAAAAGTTGTTCATGCTAAGCTGTTATTTTCATGTGTGTTTTAGACAGCTGCAAGGAGAATGCCAATCCTGCACCCCCGTCACCATCAGGTGTGACAACCAATCACACATTCAGCAAAGAGCAAACGCTGTTCATAATTAGCCAAGTGCAGCACATTACGTCTGATGGACTTGGTCTCCTAAGAACCTGGCAGAATTGAATGACCGGCTGAAATCTCCCAAAGGCAGTAAAAGGAATTCTGGATGGACTTAAAAGAAAAGTTGAACAGTAAGTTCAGACAAGCTGCTCAGCTATGAGAAGGTAAACAGGAAATGGTACACTCTGGTCGAAGGATACAAGAAAGTGAAAGACAATAATAAATTAACAGAAAAAGGAACACGCCCAATTTTATGCAGAAATGGATGCACTTATGGATCAAAATGATGAACAAAATGAAGTGGACCCTCTTATCAGGACATCAGAGGAGCTGCAGGTGTGCGGGCCTGAGGCCCTGGGACGTTGCAGCAGTGTCACAACGTCGCTGAAACTACACTTAGCCAAGCTACACCAAGACAACTTGCTGTAAGCGTAAGCCCAGAACCCTCTGCCACACCTCCACCCAGAACCCTCTGCCACACCTGCGCCAGAACCCTCTGCCACACCTGCGCCAAAACCCTTTGCCACACCTGCGCCAAAACCCTTTGCCACACCTGCGCCAGAACCCTTTGCCACACCTGCGCCAGAACCCTTTGCCACACCTGCACCAGAACCCTCTGCCACACCTATGCCTCCTTGCAAACGTAAAAAGTGGGAGGATGAGGAAAAGCTGTCCTTGCGAGAGTTTGATGAAAACTGTCAACGGCGCCACGAGGAAGTTATGCACGTGCTAAACCTTCAACTGGATGTTCAAAAGACGCAGACACAGCTTTTGTACATGATATGTTCACAGACGTTAAAAGCTGTACAGTGTCAAGCTCTTGCACAATTTTTACCTTTTTGTTTTTAGTTTATTTACAAAGGGACAGTGCAAATGAACAAATACACATGGTATAAAAATGCCAGAATTAGCCAAAAGGCTATTTTTCATTTGTAGTCCCTGGGCCAAGATGTTACACGAGGCTACCTTAAATACAACAAAGCACAAAAAAGCAAACCACAAAACAAAAAGTGAGAAAAAGGAAAAAAAAAAGAAGAAAGAAAACGACATACAGTATAAAAGACCGTCCTGTTAATTATTTACTTTCTGTTTGTCTTTTTTTTTTAAGTTTTTTTAAAAACATTTTTATAGAGTTTGCACAAAAATAGCACTTCTTGCACATTGTGTCTAATTGTCTATTAATTGTAAATATATAATATATATATAAAAAAAAATCTCCAACAGGCTCCGGCTGTGACACCTCAAAACACGGCAGGGAGGTCAAGTTGAGTGGCCTTTGGTGAGGCCTAGCTGACAGCCTGTCAGTCAGAGTGGCTACACCCTTAATTATGCAGAACTTAAAGCCTTAATAACATTTAAAGGGGATCGTTATAAAAAATATTCACCCCCCGCATAGTTCAATCAATCAATCAAACTTTATTTATATAGCACTTTTTGTACAAACAGAATGTAGCACAAAGTGCTTTACACACACACACACACACACACAGTCACACAAAAAGATTAATTCAGAGACTCTAATAGTAAGGACGAAACAGTAGAAGACTACTATAAAAACGGTAACTGAGGAAACGCTATCATAAGTAAGGAAACACCAGAGGCAGGATAAAGCAGAGCGGATTGCTGACAGCTATCACAGAGCTGTCAATCAGACTGGAGAGCAGTCTGTGTTTCTCCTGGGGGATTTTAATTGCTGTGACCCGACGTGGAGCAATATGAAACCACTACGGCCAGAATGAACAATATACTGGACCTGTGCTATGGGAATATCCCAAACGCATATGTATCAAAGCCACGCCCCCCTCTCGGCCGGTCAGATCACAACGTCATCCTGCTACTACCAAAATACAGATCACAACTTAAAACGGGTGAGACAACAACAAAAACCATTAAAGTCTGGAATAATGAAGCAACCGAAACACTCAGGTTGCTTTGGACTCACTGACTAGGACTTGTTTTTCAATGACTGTGGTAGGGATTTGAATTCACTGACAGAAGTACTGACCTCCTACATTTTATTCTGTGAGGACACTGTCACTCGCACCAAAAAAATAACCATCTATCCTCATAATAAAATATGGTTTACCAAAGACATGAAGCTCTGCTTAGCCCAGAAGAAAAGAGCATTTCTTCAGGGGGACAAGCAGAAGGTGAGGGAACTGGAGAGGAGTTGAGGAGACAAACAGACCCTGCCTCTTTTGCAGAAGAGCTGAACACCTTCTTCAGTAGGTTTAATCAAAACAAAGCATCAGATAGCTTTAGCTGCCAGACTCTGACCAACAATCAAGCCCCTGCTGTTGATGAGCAGCTGGTAACCTCCATCTTACACAGGGTAAACCCACACAGAGCCTCTGGCGCTGACAGGCTCAGGGGCTCAAAGGCTGCGCTGCACAGTTGGGTGCAGTCATCACCAGACTGTTTCAGCATCTTCTGGACTCTGGTTGTGTTCCCAGCCAGTGGACAGAGTCCTCAATAATTCCCATCCCAAAAGGCACATGCAAAGGACACTAAAGACTTCAGGCCCGTGGCCCTCACACCAGCTTTGCAAGTGCATGGAGAGAGTTGTGGCGACTTAATGTCAAATATGCTGCCTGGAAAACTGGATCCTCCAGTTTGCCTATAGGGCAAAACAGGTGTAGAGGACACAAGCCTTATTTAAGATCTTATTTATGGACTTCTCCTCTGCTTTTAACACTGTAAATACTGACACTCTGCTGCACTGGACCTCCAGATCCACCCAACTTGGATTTTATGCATAAAGGACTTTCTAATGGACAGACCACAGCAGGTGTTTTTAAATGGTAAACTGGTTTTAAACACAGGGCTCCCACAAGGCTGTGTTTTATCCCCCATTCTGTTCTCTGCCTACACCAATAACATCACCTGTAGCAGGGAGGGAATGAGTCTTTTTAAATACGCTGATGACATGGCACTGGTGGCCCACATGGACAGTATGGAGGCTCTCACCCAGGACCAACTGCCAGTCTTTGAAATGTTTAGTTCTAGTGATTTCTCACTAAAATTCGTGACCAGGTCGTCGACTAAGGAGTTGTGCTGTGTAGTAAGAGACAGAGCAGCAACTACATCTCAGCTTTTTAAACCTTTGTTTACTCAGGGAGAGCGGGTGGAACAGGTGGAGTGTCTTAAGTATCTGGGGACACAGATGGACACCTGCCTGTCCTTCCAAACACACTCGGACACAATCTACAACAAAGCACTCCAGTGCTTGCATCTTCTCAGGAAGCTATGTCACTCATTGAATCCATTCTCACCTTCAATAGCACATCTTGGTACAACTCTCTCACGAACAAACAGAAAACAAAACTCTCTGTATCATAGATCATCTGTCCCATCTGTATGAGCGCTCCGTTATCAGGAAGGCCACCCTGATTAGAGAGGAACCTCTCATACCCGCCAGCATTCATTCAGTCTCCTCCCATCAGGCAGGAGTTACAAAGTCCCGCTGGCCAGAAAAACAATCTATAAAAATCCATTCATTCCAATATGCAATAACAGCCCTCAACAGTAGAGGAATTTCAGTGCACTGGTAATGGTTCGCTCATGCTGCTGGTCCTTCATCTTTTATGCATCAATGTGTGTTGCTTATTTTACATCCTGTGTATATTTTGGATTCTTTGGTCCTTTTATAAGTCTGTAATAGCTTGCACGTGTAAATGTTATCTTGATTCCTGTCAAAGAAGAATTTCAGGTACCATTTGGTTCAGACAATAAAGTATTTATTCTTAAAAAAAAAAAAGAAGGAACAAAAAAAAAAAAAAAAAAAAGGAAGACCTGACCAAACAGTTAGATACAGTCTCTTAGCACTTAGCTTCTGTCTATTAGCAGTTAGCTCCTATTAGCTCATCACCGTAGGCTCAGACTCGAGTTACCGTGTGTTCAGTGCGGGGTGCAAGTGTCACACAGGAAGCCAATGCAAAGACTTTAAAATGTGTGCTTTCTTGGGTTATAACACTGGGTTATGTCATGAATGATGAAATAACCCATAGAGATCAAAACTGTTTTCGTACCAGGCTGTAAACATGTTTATTTCAGCTGTAAAGATGGGCATTTTAACATGAGACTCTGTGGAGATTTGCTCTGTTTTGGAGCTAGCCCCAAGTGGCCAGTTGATGAATTGCAGTTTTGGCACTTATGCATGGGCCTCACTTGTCAGCTCTAGGGGTTGCTGCTTGGGTTTGCATGGACTGCATTAAAACAGATGTGTTTTTCAGTGGTGGGCATTTGTCCTCTTGGAATAATTTCATATAGCCTATTTTTTGCACTTTTGTAGTCTCAAATGTACGAAAGAACAGTACAAGAGAAATAATTATTATTAATGCCGTTATTATTGTTGGTAAGATTTTGGACATGAGTCAAATAAAAACCTATCGAAGCCATACCCAAATTAAATCGAAAACTGTTCTTGTTCCATTGTTAGTACATGCCCATACATGGTCTCATTTGAAAGGTAAGAGAAGCTGGGTTTCCATTACCCTTAGAAATGCGCAAAATCTAAATAGCGCAATAGAAAACAGGTAATGGACACAACTGAATTTCGCAAAACCTCTCAAATATCACTAGAACGGTTTTACACTCATGAGGTGGTTTTTCAGATGTGTCGATACAGATGTATGTCGCAAAAGTGTAATGGAAACACTTGTAGTGCATTAACACGTCACGTGAACCCACTACGTCACCGGACGGGTTCTTTTCCATCCGGTTTTACGGCGGCTGCCATGTAACCAAAACAAAATGACATGATACGTGTGGACAGAGGAAACCGCTATCATCCGCTGCCTTCGTCTTTTGTTAAAAATGGTCACGGCAACAGCAGTAGTATGGAGCTTTATCCCTATCTTTATTCAAGAGAGTGGTCTATCAGTTTGAGAGCATTATTTATTGATTTCACGTTCAAAAACCCTGCCCTTGCACTCACATAGCCTCTGCTTGCACTTGGATCTACTCTGTTTCTGCTCAAACTGTGTGCTTGCATTCAGATACCATGTTGCTCGCACAGATTTCCTGCTCGAGCTTCAGCTTTTCTCCTTGCGCGCAAACTGTTTCTGTGCGCTCGCGGAATTTCTGCTGTCAGATTTCTGCCCTGCGCTTGGATTTTTTTGTGTAACAACCCTGTCAAAATCCCCCAACCAATAGAATGCCAGATTTACTGTTGACCAGTGAAATGATCCCTGCCTCCTTGTATTTAAGCGCATATATATATATATATATGTATATATATATATATATATATATATATATATATATAGATATATATATATATATATGTATATATATATATATATACATATATATATATATATATATATATATATATATATATATATATATATATATATATATACACATATATATATGTGTGTGAGCGCCACAAGGAGGCACGGATCATTTCATTGGTCAACAGTAAATCTGGCTGCTTCTATTGGTTGCAGAAATTGCAGTTGCAGCAGAAATTCCATGCGCACAGAAACAGTTTGAGCGCGAGGAGGAAAGCCAAAGCTCGAGCAGGAAATCTGTGCGAGCAACATGGTATCTGAGTGCGAGCACACAGTTTGAGCAGAAACAGAATAGATCCAAGTGCAAGCAGAGGCTATTTGAGTGTGAGGGCAGGGTTTTTGAATGCGAAATCAATAAATAATGCTCTCAAACTGATTGACCACTCTCTTGAATAAAGATAGGGATAAAGTTCCATACAATAGATGCAACCAAAACCACATTGCCAACATCAATAAGTTTACGGAGTAGACTCTGGACGTCCATTTTTTTACGAGAATTACGCAGTCCCGCAAGACGGAGAGAGAATTACGACTTAGCTGTCAATCACCTTTCAGTGGAAACACCTGCAAGCCGCAATTGTACTTTCTCGAAATTGTCGAAATATCGCTTTAATTTTGCGTAAAACTGTTATGGAAACCCAGCTAGAGAAGTGTCTTACTGTATGAATCACTGTAAGTGCCACTGTCATTGAGTAATATAAGTTTCAAACATTGAAATAAAATGTTTTTTTCATGCACGCCTGAATATTTTCTTGAAATGCTGCAGATGACTAGAACTGGGAGGTACAGCTGGAAAACACAACAGGACCATCATGTAAAGCCTCACAGCCCAAACTCAAAGCTGATACCAGTATCTCAGAGAAAAAACATTTGTCACACGTTTTTCTGAGGGTTGTTTTTTTTTTCAAGGTGCTTTTCTAAAAAAAAGAGGGTGAATCATTGTTTTCCTTAAAACAACAAAGGAACCATTTGTTTGTCATTTCTGTACATGTTTAACAGTACGCAGGCCGGAAACGCCATTCAAAAGGCTACTTAAGGTCAGGAGTGTCATTGACTACAGAGATCCATAAGCCTTACCTCAAATTGTAGGCCGATTATTTTCGTTATGTTTGAAACCTGAAAATGTCAGTGATGCATGTCCCTTCGGCTCAGGCCGTAGTCTGCTTTTTGGCAAGGCAACAGGTTTTGTAAGGTCCTGTCTATTCAACAACGATTTCAACAGAAGATGGTAAACGTTAGTCGCGTTGTGGCTGATCATTTACATGAAAGCGCTGTTTATGGTGCCTGAAAACGCAACACTTTGAAAACTGGTTCCAGTGTGCAGATTTTTGGAAGCAACACCTCTCCGTTTTCATGTAAACTTACAATAAAAACAGAGACTTTTCGCACATGCTCATTATGGTTCCAGTCACTAGGCATGCGTGAGAAAGTCGACCATCACAGCAACAATGGCGGACTCCTGAGCTCTGAAAAATGCATCATGCCACACCACAAAAACTGCTCAGGAATGGCCAAAGAGTTCAAGGTGTCGACTTGGCCTCCAAATCTCCCATTGAAATTCCCATCTTGGGAAGTGCTGATACCCCACCTCACAACTGACAGGTCTCAAATGATTTGAAGCCAGCACCCCGGTGCCAGACGCCACAGGACACCCAGAGGTCATGTGTCCATGCCTTGACATGTCGGAACAAGTCCGATCCAGGGAGGCCTCACTGGATTAGGGGTACCTCTGAGGTACCAGCACGGCCCATGGATGCTCGATCGGATTTGGATCTGGGGAATTTGGAGGCCAGGGCGATGCCTTGAGCTTTTGTCACGTTCCTCGGGCCATTCCTGAGCAGTTTCTGCAGTGTGGCACGGTGCATTTTCCTGCTGGGCGCCACTGCCATCGGGGAGTGCTGCTGCCATAAGGAGCGAAACTTGATCTGCAGAGGTGTTTGGGTGGCATCCTTGTGAATTTCTGCACCAAAAGTTCCTCAGGAGAAAATTGCATTGTAACAAGATGATCAATGTTACTCACTTTACCTGAGAGTGGTTCTAATTTTTTGGCTGATCAGTGTAGTGACAGATTACAGGAGGCAAGTTTTCCACTTAATCTTCATCATTAATGCTTATTTTCCTTTCTTCTTTTTGTCCTTTTTTTCCCCTAGTCATCATTATTAGTCAAGGAGAAGTAACCAGCACCGTGGGAATGCAGAGCTGCTCTTTAGCTGTGTGTCTCACGTGGGAAACGTTTCACTAACATCTGTGGAAGTTTTTGATGTGAATGCTTTGGCTGTGTGTTAACCTTAAACCGCTCTGCTGTGCTTGCTAGGACTTACACCAGGCCCCATCTACTGGCCACAGAGTGCACCATCAGGTATATCACTTGTGGGTGTCTATACAGGAAAGATTGGGTTATCAGTGTACAAGGTCTCGCTACATATTTAAAATCTCTGAATCTGACTTTCAGCAATGACTAACATATGTGCAACGATATCAAGAACTTTCCCCCAGAATTTTACTCTTACAATGTCAAAGAAAAACAACTTGAAAAGCATTTTCACAATATGTACTTATAGTCATGATGTTTTTACAAGTGGTGGCGGCTCCATAAAGATGAAACTAAATCTCACTACACCCTTTTTAAAGTTAAATACAACAAAAACATTTCTGCATCTGTGTATCTGTATTCTTGTTATCGACAATTCAGCTGCTCAAAAAACACAGGTTGATACATACATCTCTTGATGTACTTAGACACATCATCAGAGAAGTACCTGGGGTCATAGGGGATTTTGGGTCTTTCAACTTTAGACCCCCTCACCCAGGTGACCCGACCAGGAGTGATCAGTTCCCGGCCTGTGTCCAAGAAGTATTGTTCGTAAAAATCCACAGTCATCTTGAAGCCTTCTCTGCTGATGGCTTTCCTTTTGCGTGCTCCAGTGATGCCCAGGAGGCTGTCGGCGTTGCGTTATGACTTTGCCGCAAAGCCCGTCCTCCCCACTCCAATGGACTTGCACCGTGCACGCCACCGCTGTCTGCGGCATCCTCCACCAGCTCTGCATACTTCTCAAGACTCAAGACAATTTGTTTATTAATCCCCTAAAGGGCAATTTCATTCCTCCTGCTAGCCTCCTCCATCTTCTCCTCCCAGAGCACTGTAAGCTAAAGCATGACCTCCTGTTTGGATGTTTCAGAGAACAGCACGATGTCTGGTCGGAGTGTGCGTGGGCCCATGTCAACTCCGAGGGTGGCGGCACCACCATAAATCCATCTTCTGATGGCTACTTCCAGCAGGAAGTCCTGACCTGATTTGTAAGATCTGTAGGTTTGTTCTGGGTTCATCAGCTGACAAAGTCCCTCACTGACACAGAAATATGAGAGGGGAAACCACAGAGTGCATAAAACAAATGAGCAGAAAAAGTAAGGACAGAGAAGGAAGGGAGATAAGGACAGAGGGTGTCGTATGCTGTAAGGATTGTAACGCCCTTTGAGGGAGATTTGTGACGTCTGTGTGAGCAAAGATGGTGAAAATAAAACAAGTGTTGTTGCTGGTTAAATAAAGGCATTAAACTACTTTTTCTTATGAAGAGAGCCGTCAAATTCAAACCCTCTGCCACAACCGATCAGAGCCAGGAGCAATGTATGTACTTATTTGATGGTGGGCAGAGGGAGAGGGGTATGACATGCCACAAAGGTCCCAAGGCCAGAATCAAACCCAGCACACTAGTAAAGCTGTGTTCACACCGGACCTGTTTTTTTTCGCTGTTGCTCGGTTCGCCCCTTTGATATCGCTTCATCGCTCAGTTGCAATCGCTCGTCAAATGTGGCATAAATCAAGAGACTCGCTTTTTCGCTTTGATGACGTCATTGAAGCGATCAGGGAATTTCGAGGAGGGGGGTGCTTGACTGTCACGATATGTCAGCTTCATTAAAAGTATAGCTGCAAATTAAAAGCAACAATAGATGTAAAAACACACAGAGACAATGCATCTGTGATCAGTCCACTAATTTAATTTTAACAATTTTTTCAATCTTCTCCAATTTCTCGTTTTATTTTATGGAAGTGATCAATGTAAGTGCACTTGTCCTAGAGCCGCCACGACGGTTTTTATAATGCAAAGAACTCTATAGATCAAACCTACAAGCTCCTCTTCCTATGACTTTTACTAAAAAATGTGTCTTGTATGTTTTCTGAAGCCTTTGGGCCCTATTTAGATGGTATAAAGCGGACGGCACATAATCCATGGCGCAAGTGTCATTGCTATTTAGATGCATGCGCAGTTGTCCTTTTCACGCCCTGCGCCCTCGTCTAACTAGCAAATGAACTTGCGCTTCTCTGGGTGTGTTGGTCTAAAAATGAGGAGTGGTCAGGCGCAGTCATGGCGCGTTGCTAGTTAGATGACTTAAAAGCAAATGCGCCAGTGACCAACCAAAAGCTGGTCTAAAGTCAACGGCGCAGTATTTTAGTATTTTAGTTAAACAAGTTAGTAATATGCGTCTCTAGGCGGGTGCACAATGCGCGTGCACTCTGCTCCGACACACACGGAGCAGCCACACATACGCAAAAGATAACAA
The DNA here is from genome assembly GCF_011397635.1 of Epinephelus fuscoguttatus. NCBI lineage: Eukaryota > Metazoa > Chordata > Actinopteri > Perciformes > Serranidae > Epinephelus > Epinephelus fuscoguttatus. The sequence continues at coordinate 6,729,316 of NC_064773.1, forward strand.
ATAAAAATATGATTACAGTGTGAAAGGTTATTATTGTGCACATTTAAATATTTATCAGAAACACGTCTTAATGGTCAGTCATTAATCAGAACGATCTAATCGCAGTTGATGATCATCATAATCCGGGAGGTCCAATGTCCGAATAGACGCAACTGCGAGCGGACCTCCACGGGCTGATGATGCATAGCCTGTAAAATGAACTTGTCTTTCCCAAATGAATTGTGATCATTTTGGCATGTAAATCACAAAATCAAAGATGTGAAAACGTTTGATAAACATTATTTTGACATAAACACAACAATAACCAGCTTCTGTGAATTAAAGACGTAAACTTATAGCCCTACAAGTAGGCTACAAATGTATATGTAAAAAAAGCTTTCAGAACGTAAAACTGAAGATCATCTTGTCAGGAGGAGGAGGAGGAGGAGGATGACCCCAGCTCCACAGCCAGTGCGCAGCCAGACCAGACGGGCCCGGGTGCAGCCACGGGACCAGCCCTTCCTGCACCTTCAGACAGGGGGGTTCAGGATGCTGGAGAGGGAGCTGGGCTCTCTAACCTCCCGGGTTAAAATAAAATAAATTGAATGATTTACAATTTGTTGACAGCGTTTCTCTCCTGCACGCGCGCTCTCTCTTTCTCTCTCAGTCTCACTCTGTTTCTTTTCTTTTGACTTTTCCAAATATTTTATAACACAAAAGAAAGAAATTATGTTTTGGTTTTTTTTTTACCTATTTTGGCACATACATACAAAATCCTCCCTCCTCGCTCCAGGCAGCTCCAACTCCGCTCACATGCTCTGTCTCAGGCATCAGAGCCTCTGCGCTACAGGTAGATGCATTGGCGCTGTCCATGGTGCTTAACACAGGACCGCCAGGATTACAGCTCCCCTCCAAGCACCCCAACATATGTAACTTCATTGTTTATGCTGCCTGTGTGCTCAGAAGCACACCAAAAATGCATTTGAGTAATTTCCGAAGTTATGATAAAATAAAAAAAATATTACAGACTATAGAATAGGACTGACAGCCTCTCCAGTGTCTCGTGTCAATTAATTAACACTATTTGTCGGCTTTTTATAATGCCTTTTTTTTTTTGCTGCTGCTGCGCCGTGTCTCCAGTTGAAAGAGGTGATTTGCTCAGTACACTCTACAATAATAAATTAGACTTTTGGTTTATAATATTGTTGGCTGTATTACGCTTTTTAATAAAAAAAAAATTAAGAATAAAAGAAATAAACTTTGAAATAATTAGTGGAAACCTTTTTTTATTGATTCTCCTCCTCTTTGACATACTAACACACACACACACACACACACGCACACACTCTGAACACGCGACTGAACGAATGAATGAACATTGGAAGTGGTTCAGCCGCAGTCCCGCCGGCTGGCGCGGTCACTGTTCAGATTTGTTTTTTATCATTAACAAAATGTTTTTTTACTGACCGTATGAATGGTTTTGTTTTGAAATAAATATTTGGAAATGAAAATGTATGCTTTGGTGTACTTTTACAGAGTTTTGCAATATGTATAGCCACCTGTATCAAAATGTATAACTTTCAGCAGCGCTCTGCTGCGGTCGGAGGTATAAATGCTCAGTGTAGTGTGTTTCATTTTTGTAACTTAAAGGCTTCAGAAAACATACAAGACACATTTTTTAGTAAAAGTCATAGGAAGAGGAGCTTGTAGGTTTGATCTATACAGAGTTCTTTGCATTATAAAAACCGTCGTGGCGGCTCTAGGACAAGTGCACTTACATTGATCACTTCCATAAAATAAAACGAGAAATTGGAGAAGATTGAAAAAAAATTGTTAAAATTAAATTAGGGGACTGATCACAGATGCATTGTCTCTGTGTGTTTTTCCATCTATTGTTGCTTTTAATTTGCAGCCATATTTTTCATGAAGCTGACATGTCATGACAGTCAAGCACCCCCCCAGGATTCCGGGATTACAGCAGCCAATCAGCGTTGAGCTGCAAGCGACAGGACCCAGCGAAATACCGCTCCAGATGAGATTTCTCATCTCAAGCAACGAGCGAAAATCGCTCTGTTGCTGTCGCTTGGAGCCCGAGCGATTTTTCTCCCGGGCAAATATACGCTCAATCGCCCGTTTGCATTGACTTTGTATGTAAACTCGTCGCTAGCGGAAAAAAAAAAAACAGGTCCGGTGTGAACACACCTTTAGATGACATAAACTATAACCACTCAGCTAACAAACCTCTCAGGAACAGAAAAACTATATTGTACATCACTAGGCAAAGGAAATATGTCTTTGGTGTGGCTCAAGAGTGAAAGAAAACCACACAGTATACTCTTTGAGTTTTTAACAAAAAGAGATACACGGGTCAATAAGTAATTATTGCCGTAACTAAAATAATATTGGCTGAATAAATCAATAAAGTAGTGGACGCTCTCTGAGGCCCCTCTCCCCCTTTAAAGGCTCAAATGGTTTTGTCCGCCCCTGCACTAGGATTCATCTCTAAACGCAGCTTAAGCCGAGTGACTGACTGCTCATGCTGCTGGAGCGCCAACGTACAACGTCATGTCTTTTCCCAAGAAGGAGAAATTAGGGTTCCAAAAAAGGCTCCAGTTTCCACCAAACACTTTCAGTATGGTCCCTTTGGAACCAACAGTAACCCTTCAGACATGGTACCTAGACCCTAGGGTTTCCACCACAAACAGAATGTGGGCGGGTTGTTGTCACTCACTGCTCCGTCCAGCACTCACTGTATTTCCTCCTTTATCAGTCTGCACCTCGTTTATCATCCACAGAACGAGGCTGCACGCCGACATTTTCAGAACAAAATAGAACAGGCTGCAGTGAGAGTCGTCATTAGTCGTCTAATGTCGCATCTACACTACACGATATCAGCCCGATTATAGCCCAACGCAGTGCCATGCCGTGTTGGCTCGGATCATGTACGACAATGAGTGTAGTTGATTCATGCCTAAAGCTGGATTTATACTCGTGCGGTAGACCCTACGCCGTAGCCTATGCTGTTGTGAGCATTTTTACTTGTGCGGTGGTGTGTCTGTGTCACTCTGCCGTTACACCTCCAAAACACTAGTTGGCGGTGAACGTTTCTGTGAAGTGCTGTAAAGTTAAGTTGATTCAAAACACACATTAAACACACATTAAACATGGCTTAATAGAGACAATTTCAAACACAAGTACACAAATCAGCTTCACTATAACTCGCAGCATTCACAGACAAACACTTGTCTTTATCTGGACACATTTTCCCCACAAATACAACATGCTAACGTTTTAGCACTTTAACACTTTACATTGTATAAATTAGCCTAGCAGCTAGTGGACTTTTTCCCTACTCATATGAAGCCAGGGACAACAGCAACATTTAACAAAGGTAACATTACAAAGTTCAGCTCCATTAAAACTCACAAGGTTCACTGACAAAACAACTGTCTTATACTAAACACGTTTTCCAAACAAATACAACATGCTAACGTTATTAGCACAAGCCTACGGCATTTTACATTGTATAAATTAGCCTAGCAGCTAGCGAACGGGAAAGTTAGCGATGCACATCTAATATTTTTTGGATTGTGTTTAGTATAGATCCTACACTGTTTTATAAATGAGACCCCTGATGTTTGTGCCAATTTACGCAAGTGTTCAAGCATCCTAAGCCCCTTTAGGTTCGTCGCCATTTTAGAAATCATAAATTAACGTCAGCATGTTTCTTGACATGACTTTAATTTACACATTTCCCTCATGATCAGTAAGCTTCTCTTGCATATTTGCAGTGATACTCTCTAAAATAATACGTAGTCTGGTAAACAAGTGAAAAGTCAAATTTTGCCTTTAGATCAAAAATATATTTTTAATTGACACTTTCCAGCCAATCAGACGTTGATTCCATGGCCGTGGTATACATTTAATTACACTGAAAAATATGTTTAGAAAAAGTACTTTGTAAAGTGTTACATTCAGGGGCGTTGGAATATAAAAAGTAGAGTGATTTTGGTTTTGTTTTGTTTTTTTTTTACAAATTTGAATCCCAAACTCACACGACAGTATTTTTCTTTTATGACATATGAAATGCTCTGCAGCACTTGTGAGGAATTCCTTGACTAAATCCACATTTCAGACCCCTCAGATCAGAGTGTATTCCTTTTTTTGCCGTTGATATGTTTATGATGCAAGACTTCTACGATGGCCACCGTCGTCAGCGTCCAGCTGAGACATTCCTCTGAGTGTCTCCAGACAACAAAACAGACAAAAAGTGTAAATGAAATCCTTGAACATCTGTGAATGGTGATGACCTTTTCTATGAAGTGACTGTGGTAATAAGCTCGGCCCGCTCTGAATGACATGCACACACGCTTCTTCTTATCACTCTTTCTATTGAGTAGAAACTTTGTATTAAATTGTGTCTCTCATCAGCGTTGGTTTATGCATGGCATTTTCTTACCTCCTTCCTCTGGATTATTTTCTGGTAATGGCATAAAGGATGGCATTATTGTTGTTTAAACTATTCAATAATTATAGTTTTAAATGATTCCTCCCTGAGGTTCCTCTTAGGTTGGACATGTGGTTTTCTTTTGCTTTTGTATTTCTTATTTCTCTGCTGATGATGACGATGATGATGATGATGATGGGATTACTTGAAGTTTGTTGTTTTGTTTTATTTGTTAAAAGAAGATGTGATGCTGTAGTTTTGCCTCTGACATTATTTCCTGTTTCAATGATTTGTGGTAAAATCCACCAAGGACAGTTACTAAACTGTGTTTCCTCTTTCTAATGGGAACCAACCGCTGTTATGCAGACGCATGCAAACTGAAACTTTCAGATGCAAAAATTCCCAGTAGTGTGCAGTCACTATGTTTTTTATTTAGCTTTTGTGTCACATCTGCACACTGACTGCAAACCACAACCCAGAATGATTAAACATCTTAAAACAATTCAACCATTCAAGTAGTATACAGGGCGGTTCGGTGGTGTGGTGGTTAGCACTCTCGCCTCATAGCAAGAGGGTTGCCGGTTCGATCCCGGGCGTGGGAGCCCTTCTGTGCGGAGTTTCATGTTCTCCCCGTGTCAGCGTGGGTTCTCTCCGGGCACTCCGGCTTCCTCCCACAGTCCAAAGACATGCAGATTGGGGACTAGGTTAATTGGTAACTCTAAATTGTCTGTAGGTGTGAATGTGAGCGTGAATGGTTGTTTGTGTTCTACGTGTCAGCCCTGTGATAGTCTGGTGACCTGTCCAGGGTATACCCTGCCTCTCACCCGATGTCAGCTGGGATAGGCTCCAGCCCCCCCGTGACCCTCAAGAGGATGAAGCGGTTAGAAGATGAATGAATGAAGTAGTATACAATGACAATAATACAGCTCATTTCTGTCAATCATTATCAGCCATTATTAAAGGGTGTGTAAAGTCATGTCAGTGTTACAATCAAAAAAATGCTGACAGAAGCTTTTGTCTCATAATGTTGACGTTTGTCCTACAATTATGACTTTAATCGTGTAATTTTAACTTTTTGTCTTTTAAATTTTGACTTTTTGTTTGATAATTTTGACTTTTATCTCATAATTTTGACTTGTCTCTGAATTATTTCTTTTTGTCTTCTAATTTTGACTTTTTGTTTTCTAATTTTGACTTTTTGTTTCACAAATTCAACTTTTGTTTCATAATTTTGACTCTTATCTCAGAATTTTGACTTTTTGTCTTATACTTTTGACTCTTATCTCACTTTTGCCACTTTTATTTCATAATGTTGACTAATAATTTGACTTTCTGTCTCATAAGTTTGACTTTTTGTCAAGTGGTTTCCACTATTTTTGACTTACTGAACCAAAATGTTGACCTACCATGTGCATTTTCTTTTAAAAAATCATGAGTATTTGTTCAGAGGTCATATATGAGACTCTACTGCCAGTAAAACCTGTTTGGTCTCTTTCATATCTTCCTCCTGTGCTACAGATATTCACATTGCAGAGTATTTCACTACTTGGTGTAAACTTTAACTTGATAACAAAAGTGTCTGAACAGACACAAGTACAAGTTTGCCTTTGCTGGCGTACTGAAACACATGTTCACTGTATGGTGCAGGTTCTTCTGTCCTTATTTCCGTTAGCACTTTATTATTCAGCGTAAACAGGAAGTGAACTGTGACGTATGTTTCTGCGTATGTGGCTGTAAAGTCAAGTACAAGCCCGCTAACTGCTGCCACTTTACCAAACAGGAAACAGACCTCTGGTAGGTGACATCATGTCATCAGCTGATCTGGAGCTTTGTTAACGTCAGTCTTTCTCTGCAGGCTGAATTGTAGATGTTCACATTCCATTTGTCTCGAAAGAGTTCTCCATTACGATGTAAAAATGAAGATTAAAAGCGAATCAGCAACATTTCATAACATGATCAAAAGCTCCAGAACAACGACTGAATGGACCCAAAATCCAGGCAAAATCTGTGCAGCTGAATCTTTGAAAATTAATAATTATGCAAATAAAATTCATCTGAAACCAGAGATGAACAAGTGTTTTTAAGATGCATCTGAAGTAAGTGAACAGGAACAAATCAGTTCACTGACTTAAGTGTTTCGACAATAGTACAAGTTTACAGGGCCATATGGAAACACATTTACACCACTTAATGAAAAAAGATGAAAAGTAAATCATGACAGGAAGATAATTTTAATTTGTTTTTTTTTTCCTGATAATTAAGATTTTGACTTTTTGTCCTCTAATTTCGACTTTTTCTCCAACAATTTTGACTTTTATCATATAATTTGGCGTAATGTCTTCTAACTTTGACTGTTTGTTTGATTAACTTTTTCTCATAATTTTGACTTTTATATTGTGATTTTGACTTTCTTTCTAATTATATTGCATTTTGTTTCATAATTTTGACTCTTACCTCAGTTTTGTCACTTTTATTTCACAATTTTGAACTCATAGTTTTCTTTCTATCTTGACTTTTCTCTTGTAATTTTGAATTTTTATCCCATAATTTTGACTTTCAGCTTCATACTTGTGACATTTTGTTGTATACTTTTGACTTTTATCTCCTAATTTTGACTTTTTGTTTCATAATTTTGACTTTTTTGTGGTAATTTTGACTTTTTCTGACTAGCCCTAGGAGATGGCATGATTTTATAATTTAGTTTTTTGTTTGTTTGTTTTCTTTCCTGATGATTTCATTATCTGGTGACTTATTAAGCTCATCCTACGATCCCTGTGGGAACCACAATGATTGACTGTAAAAATACATTAAGTAAAATTACTACATAAAGACCAACCATAAATAGAAAAGATGAATCTAAGGTCATTTGTCTGTTTATTTAATTTTGTTATGGCCAGAGTACGTTGAAACTTGACTGTTGAGTCAGTTTTATACCAGTGAATCATGCTGAAGTCACGGCTGTGTTGCACTTTCTGTTTCACTGCTCAGACGATGCAGCGATGTGTAGTGTCAGTGTGTGTGTGTAGAAATGAATCATTTCGTGGAAAAAGTAAGAATTACTTATCCTCCCATTCATTGCCAAAATAGTGCAGGTTAAGTTCTTAAATGTTTGGGAAGATTTCAGGGGCCAAACGTGGTTTAATAACCATGAGTATATTTGGTCAAATGTCAGTGGGAATGTAAACTTCCTCTTTCATATTTTAGTTTACTTGTTACAGGTTCCCATTTTGTCTTGACAAAACTTAAGTGCCATCATTCAGAACAATAGCAGGTTTTGCTTTCTGTCTTCTAACCAACACAAGGAGGCTCTGGAAGTTTCTGTCACAACAAATATATCAGAAGCCACTTTGAAGGGGCTTTAATCAGTTTGTATGAAAATAATTGCTGATGGTTTTATATTCCTTATCTACGAGTCAATAAGCATGGTGCCCTAACATGTCTATTATCTTACGATTATTAGTGTAACAAACGGCCTCTTGAGCTTTCTATATTTCACAAACAAGCTCTCGAAGATGGCCTACAAACCAAACTGTTCCCAGCATTCATGTGTAATATTGAACGATCGCCATGTGTTCACCAATTTTGAGTAGACGCTCACAGTTGCATCACAGCAGTTGTGCGCTTGCTGATGGCAGAAAAACAGTGGACATCAGACAGAAAGAGTTGACATACCCGGACTTCAAATGTATTCTTACGCCTTGGATGTCAGGACAGGAGTACGGACTAAGATAACCTTCATTTTTATAGAAAACCGTCGCAGAGGACGCCGTAGTAGAAAATAAAGTTTTGTCTCTGGTAGATTATAGTCTTGATATTCAGGATATAATTGCTTCTGGATACTCCGAAGAGGAGTGTGTGTTGGCTCACATGAAGACGCCAGCGAGCGTCTGATGACTAGGCCTGTGCCCTGTGCAGAGTCGATCACCGCAGATTTGTGTCCGACTTCATCGCGACTTGCTCTGACGTCATGCAAAAGTCGACAACGATTATAGGCTCGTTCGCGATGAACTGCGCCTGGGGATGACAAAAGGCTGTGGTGAAGTCCGACAGTTTCAGCAGCTTTCAGTCAATAGAGGAAGTATTTCACACCCTGTTCAACACCACCACAGCACACCCATGCATGGCTTCATTACTGACTGTGCTGACCTGCACTCCATTGGTTATTTAGGTTCATTTTAGTTGAATAAATGATGCTTATTTTAACCAATTCTTTTATGTGGACTTCCTGTTTGTCACATTCATTGAGCCAGTTTGTGACAAATGAGGGCTCGTCTGGGATCAGATGCGTTCGGTAAGGTTAAATCTTGCCTTAGTGTGACACAGTAGACTTGATTTGTTATATGGGATCAGTCTGGTTTGTGACTCTTGTGGTTTCACGAATGCTAAATTGAGGTTAAGAACATTTCAGGAGCACAGTTTAAAGTGTTTTTGGTATTAGCATTGTGACTGAGATTGTATCACACAAGGATTTTTGTTTCTGTAGTCCATTTTTAGAATCAGCGCATAAATAAGCACCAGCAGTATCTGTCGATAGACTAGGGTTGAGATTAGTTGGTAAGGGTTGCCAGTTAGATACATTCACACTACTGAACTTCGCCCTCAGTCACATGTTTTCTGTTCACAGAATAATCCTCCTGGATCCTGCAGTCGGTGGAGAGCAACTGCAGCGCCTGGCTCTAAAAACTGCAGCCACCTCAGTCATGTGAGATTATTGTTGTCCACTTTTACATGACAGCAGAGCAAGTCGGGATGAAGACAGACCCTAGTGATGGGATTTCTTGATTACTTGTGAGAGCCGGTTCTTTGGCTCTCGTTCACTTTGAAGAGCCGGTTCAAAGATGCTGTTTGTTCATGAGCTGGATATTGTAGTGATGTGACGTTCGCCAATGAGCCGAGTCTTTGTACCAGCTCTTTGAAGTGAATGAGTGAGCGGCTGCACTGTCTTTCTCCCTCACAAACTAGTCTCTCTCAACTTGTTCCGGATCAAATTATCTGAAATTCAAGGGAAATTTTGGTTTATTTCAACCTGTCTCCTATCGTCCTAAATTTGTTTCAAGTGACTAGTGACATAAAAATAATAGTTAGCATGTTAGCCGTTAGCCTAGATACGGGGGGCGCATAGTAGCGTCAGACCTGTTAAAACGTAAGTGAACGGGCAACCTTCAAGTGCAAAGTTAGTCCACTAAACAAGCTTTTTTTCCACAAAGACCGCCTCATATCGTTAGGATAAATGTCAGAGAACATATAGAAAACCACATGTAAACGTGTTGTCTTACCTTACCAGTGTGCTGCCATGTTTGTTTACCATTTAGCGCTGCTTTCCAAAGCGCGGCCGAAATATCGCGAGAACAAGCAGCGATCTCATACCGTGCCTGAAATCTGCCTGAAAAGTTCATTCATTTATTTTATGAAAGATTTATAGAATAATGGCTGACTTTCTGCCAGACTTCGACTTTGTGGAGGAGGAATTTGATTTTGCAGAGTTTGATGGCCGCCCTTATTTATTTGAGCCAGAATACACTGACGAAGAGGTTTGTGAAACTGAAGAACGGAGGAGGAGGAGAGAGAGAGGCGCAACAGGTAGAGGACGAGAGAGGAGGAATGGCTGCTGGAAGGCTGCGTAGCTCTGGAGATTGGTGGTGTACCTGTGAATGCTGTGCCCCAGTGCCCACAGAAGAGGAATGCCTCTGTTGCAAGGAATGGGACCGGTTGCAGCCTTATTTTCAAGGTCTGGATGTGACCGAGGACGAGACACCTCCACCTGGAGTAGTATCCAGCTGGGCTTTATCTAGAGCTCGCGAGATTTCAGGCACGGTATGAGGTCGCTGCTTGTTCTCGCGTTATTTCGCGCTTTGGAAAGCAGAGCTAGATGGTAAACAAACATGGCAGTACACCGGTAAGGTAAGACAACCTGTTTACATGTGGTTTTCTATATGTTCTCTGACATTTATCCTAACGATATGAGGCGGTCTTTGTGGAAAAAAAGCTTGTTTAGTGGACTAACTTTGCACTTGAAGGTTGCCCGTTCACTTACGTTTGAACAGGTCTGACGCTACTATGCGCCATGGCTGTTTAAATGAGGCCCCAGGTTATTGTTCCTGCACCAGCCAGTCAGTTACTCCACCTTGTCCCTATATGACTCACCCCTCCCATCCCAAAGAGAGAGAGACCCACCAATGTTGTGCCATCAGCGAACTTAATGATGGTGTTGCTGGAGTGGGTGGTGGTGCAGTCGTGGGTGTAGAGGGTGTAGAGTAGGGGCTCAGCACACAGCCCTGAGGGGAGCCAGTGCTGAGGCCGAGAGTTGTTGAGGTTTGTTGGCTTACTCTGACAGGAAGTCCAAGATCCAGCGGCAGATGGTTGATGAACGCTGAGGTACAACCCACAAAGAGTAGCTGTGCGAAGCTGCCCTGCTGCTCTACTTGGGCCATTTAACATGATTCATGTAAAATGGAGGCTGAGCCATGGACATAAATTACAGATCAGCTGTAAAGCATTTTAATAGGCTACTCTGTCACAACTAAAACATTGGAGACTGAAAATAAACTTGTGTATGGGTCTGATAGGATTTCAAGAAAGCGGCAACAGGTCTAACAGGATGTGAATTAGTTCCTCTATTGGCTCAAAGCTGCTGGAGCTGTCCAACTTCACTGTGGTTTTTTGTCACCACCTCCTGCTGCAGCTGCCTGATCTCACCCATTGTCAGTGTAGTGCAGAGCTAATAATAGTTCCACACATCGGGTCAATCTTACCTCCTCACTGAGGAAGAAATTTCTTTCCCTGCCTTGCTCAGAGTTGCCCTGAGGACTTTCCTAAATCACTCCTATGCTAGGACGCCTTTCTACAATATTTTGGGCTATGTTAGGAGCTCTCTGAGAGTGTTCTCAAGAGTGTTTGTGAATATGGCCCCTGATAATTAGGCTCAGACACCCTGGTCTGTCTGGTCAACCGCTGAGGAGGATTAAATCCTGACTGGTGGATCAGTGATCTTTTTTTTAAAGATTATTTTTATGGGCTTTTTTGCCTTTATTGACAGGACAGAGAGTGAAATGGGGAGACAGAGAGAGTGGGGACTGACATGCAGCAAAGGGCCGCGAGCCAGATTCGAACCTGTGGCCGCTGCAGCGAGGCGATGCCTCTGTACATGGGGCGCCGGCACTATCGTGGATCAGTGATCTGCCAGAACTGATTCTCAACAGGAATATTAAGTTTGAGTTGTTGTTTAATTTGTTGAAACAAAATCAGTCACATATAATGACCTGAAAAGCTGCCTGAAGGCAGCTTTTTAAGTTCAGTAACTCCATGAATTTTTCATCAGACTACACCAGTTTTTTATTTTGAGTCCTGACTTTGGTTTTTCTAGCTGCTGAAATGTGGCTCTACAGTGTAAACAGGTTTGTTTTTGCCTTAAATCTGAGTTCTGAAAATGTGTTTTTCAACTGAGTAAAAACAGTAAATGAAAGAGTTTATGTGTTTAAAACACCTCTGACTTTCCTCAGTTATTGTTTAAATGATGGTCCTTGTCTGAGATCTCCATGTTTTGCTCCACTTTGTCAAATTTTGTATGCCTGAGGCCGTATTCACAAACACTTGAGAACAGGAGTGATTTAGTAAAGTTCTCTGAGCAAGGAAGGGACAGAAACTTTTACCTGAGTGAGGAGGTAAGATTGACCCTGTCGCTCGGTGTGATGCATACAACAGGGCGTGTCTGTGACTGGTTGTCACAGACACACCCTGTTGTATGCAAGGTATGGACACCCAGTGCAAATTTCATCAACTGCATCAGAATATAAGACAGGAAATTTAACTCTTACATATAGTGTCTTTCAAAATAAATGCACTACGTCAGTACAACGCCACAAAGTCAGGTTTTTCACAACAAAAGCACGTGGTCAGTTTTAGGAAAAAGGACAGGGTTTGGCTTCAGAAATTTACGATCTGCAAACACTTCTCCTTGTCGCTGAGTTTTCCCCTGATGCCCCCTAACTACTACAATGGCCACTGGCTGCATATCATGCCCATGTTAAAGTAAATGGACTTATATATAGTATAGTGCCTTTCTAGTCTTCTTGACCACTCAAAGCGCTTTAACTCTACTGAGTCACATTCACCCATTCACACACACACTGGTGAGAGGCTGCAGCCCCTGAATTGAGACACAGCTATTGTCTCAACATGCTTGTTGATCTTGAAGGAGGCCCAAAGGCCAAACCAGAACCAGAATCAGAATGAGTGAACAAAATAACCATAAATATCACAAACAAGAGAAGGACATGACTGTAAAAATAACAGCGACAGAGCAATGCAGGTGTCACTGTCACAAACATATTACAGTCTACAGTCTGTGCAGTTATAACTTTAATGTTGAACTACATGCACCTGGCAAACTCGGTCAGTGGTGTTTGTTTTGTCTTCATGGTATCGGATATAAAAGCATGAGGGTCAAAGGTCAGGGCATAACGCTATGAAGCAGTAGTGTGTCCTGATCGTACAGCATGCACGCTGCATTCCATAGTACAGCCGCTGCGGTGCAGCCAAGCGAACATCCATACAGTAAGGCGATTGGCTGATAGCTTTGCTGCTCGGCACACGATTGGCTGTTAGGGGGAAAGGGGCGGGACGACAGGCCTGTCTCCAACCAGAGGCAAAGAGGGGCACGCACACACACCCATGCTGTCCTGCCTCCTTCCCGTCCGTTTACCAGGCGGTGGAACGCGCATCTCGTATGCGCCCTCGTATCTCGGAGATCGGAGATGGGAGGTCGTAGGTGAAGGACGTATACCGACACAATAGCTATACGGCTAGTAGTGTCCGAGATGTGACTTGGTGAGCAGTTGCGTGTGAAGCGACACTTTGCCGCCTCGCTACCTTTTAAAACACCGACGGGCTTTTGCTAGTTTGGAATACGGTGAAGAGGATGCGGAGACTGTGAAAGGTGAGTCCGGTGTCTCTTTAATGACAGCTAGACTCCTTGTTTGTCAAACTTATCAAAGCTTATCGCGTTATCGACTTTTACATGGCGGTCCTACCACTGTACCAGTTACAACATTTAAAGAGCATTGAGTGCACTTACACTTTTAAATACGCCTCCATTTACAGCTACACTCAGCGGTACTTTGCTAACTTAACGGTTTTAAATCCTGGGGTGCGATCGTTTATCTGACCTGATGCCCCACACAACTTTATGAGCGCTGTTTTCGAGGAAACCGAGCTGTATATTAACACACTAATTAACGAACTGTGAAGTTAATCAGACATTTAACTCCGCTCGGTGCCCCGCTGCTCCGTCTCCGCAGGCAGAGTGCCCACAGCGAGCTCCGGCACCCACCCCGGTACTTTATGCCGTCGGGATTTCGGACCGTGTAAAAGTAACCTCTGTGACACACAGCGGTTTATGATACTCGCACGTTATGTTCGGCAAGATAATCCTAACAAACAAGCACTGCTTTACGATGTTTGAAGCGTTAATGCAGTCGCCAGAAGCTAGAAGCTAAAGTTAGGCTACACGAACGGCACCGCGTTCGGAACCGGGAGAGCTAACATGCTAACATGCTAAAATGCTAACCCACTTCCTGGTTGTAGGTCCACTCTACTGTCACAGTTTTGATGCTGTTTTCGGGTTGAATGAGGTGCGCTGAAGTGGCTATTTATAGCTCCAGGATTCAGTGGAGGCTTGGCTTGAGTCTGACGTGTACGTGCCGGGATAGTATTATGCTAATAAGAGAAACTAGTTTGTGTTTCAGGAGACTGGTCTGTGTCTCTGTGTCAGACTGGGGGCAATGGGTTCTGCAGAGGCTTGGCTAGCAGAGTACGCTGCTTTGTTTTATGACACGTGGGAAAGGTGATATGAGAGTGTATTAATATGTAAGCCCATTATAGGCTATTCAGTTATATTTTTAATGGTATATACAGTCTCATCTCTAGTTGACTGTTTTAAATCCAGCTTGAATGGGCTGCTCACTTCGCCTCAGCTTCCAGCTTGGGTTTGGCTTTGTGTCAGACTTAGTTTGAATGACAGCATCAAGAGATGTCTGTGTTGGAAATCATATCAAATGCCAAGAAATTATCACGTGATGATGGTGTAATTAATTTGTGTGTTCCCTAAGAGAGCAAGGAGGTTAAGGTTGGGGTATGAACTGTCATTGATGATGTCTTGGGCCCTCCTGATGACCCCGATGGCGAGGGGAAGGTCCTTCTGTCTTCGGAAGTTAGAACTGGGAATAATGCACATGGACACAGCAGCCTGTGTCAGTATTGTTGTCCTGGATTTCACACTCCTGTAACGTCTGCATGATGGCAGGAGCGTTGAGAGACTGTGGTTGGGGTCCGCGATGATGTCGTGGACCCCGGTGTTGTAAATATCCTGATTGGATGCTGCTCCCAAAATGACTTGTGCAGTTTTCATCACATCTCTTGTCCTGAGCAGTGCAGTGTCCGTACCAAATTGACTAAACTGATGGGGACGCTTTCGACTGCACATCTGTAAATGTTGCTGAGGATATTGGTTGGCATGCCACATTTCCTCAGCTTCACTAGGAACACACAAACCCAACATTGTCATCCAAATGATTTGTGCACATCTGGGTCTCATTATGGAAGCGTAGAGCTGCCATGCCAGAATTAAAAAAAGGTCAGTATTAGGTAGTAACATAACAAGATATTTGTCGTAGTTTTACAAGATATTTTCACTTTATAACAAGAAACATTTCTTGTTTAAAAAAGAAACTTTCCTTGTTGTAACAACATACTTACTTGTCTTGGTATAATGTGAGGTGTGAAAACGGTGTTGGAGAATGGCTAAACTGAGGACTATGGCTCATCTACAAGACTTGATAAAGTTCTGTTTCATGCCAGGGTTGAGATATGGTGAGATTTTGCTGTGACTGAGCTCCCCCTTGGCTGATTTTGACAGTGAATCTTTAAAATCCTTTCATTGTAGGCCTACAGTGTGAATCCTTGTCACAATATCATCCACCGTGCAGAGTAAAAGCAAAATCTCACTGTCTTAAAAGTGCTCTGATTAAATTATGTATCTGTTCAGTAGTGGATTTAACACGGGAAGAGCAAGTGCATCCCTCTTGTTAACCTGCACTTTCCTCTCTATTCCTTTCCAGCAGAGATGGTGCAGGGTCATAGGTCACGGTGCTGCAATGCCTTTCCACCCTCTTTTGCCAGCTGACTGGGAGTAGCCATAGCAGGGGGAACTGTTTTTTTTTTTTTTCGAACTAACGTGCAGCTGACGACACCTCTCTACCTCATCACACTCCAGATTGCTGTTGAAACAACCATTTATTCTGCGTCCATGAGAAAAATGTGAGTAGCATCTTCTTACATGTATTGTCATTTTAATATCACCACTGCATTGAACGATCCATAACTGCACCAGTTGATGGGATATACAGATCAAATATGCAACGACCAGTTCCAACAGTTGACCATGGTCGGACTATGATTTTAATTAAATAAATCTACTCTGGGGCATGTTCACTGAATTGCTGTCATTGTCCACACTGAAGACAGGATTATGACGCTCTCTGTCCCATTCATAACACAAACGTTGTCAATACAGCAGCGCGATTGACTTTTAGGGGGAAGAGGCAGGAGCTGTGCAGCCGCACCCTCCTTCAACCACTTATCAGGCGAGGGGAAGTCTCTCTTCTCTCTCTGAGGTTGGAACTCGGAACTGGGAATAATATATATATATATATATATATATATGTATAATAATATATATTAATAATGCCTGTGGACGAGATTTTGTGTTTTATTATATTTTTAACAGATTTTGTAGCTTTTTTGCATTTAACCCTGAGGTGTGGACAGTTACCCCGTACGACATTTTGTGACTAAAATGTCTAATATTTCTTTAACTCTGAAATACACTCAATACATTTCATATTATCTGACAAACAGAGATTAATAGATGTAATAAACGTACACATTTTCCTTATTTTTACTTCATATAGGGCTTTTGACTTCAAAATTGCATGTCACATCATTGACCCACTTGCCACTTCAAATGGGCACGATGTCCGATCAATCAATCAATTTTATTTATAAAGCCCAAAATCACAAATCACAATTTGCCTCACAGGGCTTTACAGCATACGACATCCCTCTGTCCTTAAGACCCTCACAGCGGATAAGGAAAAACTCCCCCAAAAACCCCTTTAACGGGGGAAAAAAAACGGTAGAAACCTCAGGAAGCGCAACTGAGGAGGATCCTCGTCCAGGACGGACAGACGTGCAATAGATGATGTACACCATTGTGGTGTCATTTATGTACTAATTACTTGCCTTCAAAGTTAGGTAATTTTTGTGATTTGTTTGCTCTATCTTTACAAATCTCACAGGCAGTAGTTGAGGCTGTCATAATTATGGACAGAAAAATGTGACCAACATCCAGTGTATTAAAGAGAATGGTATATAGAGCTCAACTCCTTTGACAATGTTGGTTTGTGAAACAGTATCTTAATAAGTAAGTATCGTCAAAAATATGGATTTATCGGGGCGTCGGTGGCTTAGTGGTAGAGCAGGCGCCCCATGTACAAGGCTGTTGCCGCAGCAGCACTGCAGCATGTCATCCTCTCTCTCTCTCTCTCTCTCTCTCTCTCTCTCTCTTCCCCCTTCACGTTTACCTGTCCTGGCCATTAAAGGCAAAAATGGCCAAAAAATATCTAAAAAAATAAAATAAAATATGGATTTATCAAGAAATATCAATGCTGAATATCGGACATCCCCAATTTCCGCAGTATTGATACACCGTTACCAGCTGCACAGAGTTAATTTTGACAGCTATTTTAAATTTAGTCTTAGTCCTGAGACGAAAACAGTTCATAGATTTAGTCACATTTTTGTCATTTTTATCCTTCATAGTTTTAGTCAACGAAAATTCAAGATGTTTTATCTTTTAGTCAATATGTTATCTATATGTTTTTTATCTTTAAACTAATCCAGGAGACTAATTCCTGTATCAGAAATCAGGTGACAGGTTCTATTAACATTTCATTTGAATATTTTTTCCACACCTACAAATAATTTCTGCCACTTACAAACTGTCATTTCTCAAGCAGTGCTTGAGGGTGATTCTGACGCATACTTACTGATCATCATTTGAGACACCTGAGACAAAGGGGATTTGTAAACTCGTGTCCTCTCATAGAGTCAGTGATTAAAACTAAACTTTGATCTCTGGCAGAGAAAACTGATCTGGGTTCAGACTGTTTACAGACCGTTTCACACTCACAGATAACTGGGCCTCCTACCTGCCTGTTGAACACCATCAACCCATGACCCTTCTTTAGACAGCTCTGGTCTGAGTCGAGTCCTGTGGGGATCCGATGTGAACATAGGTGGCGGTTACATCTCGCTGTGCTACTGTTCAGTGACTAACAAGCGGAGCTAGTTGCTAACAGCCACCGCTGCAATTAACAAACTCCACAATTCCATTCAGCAGGTCCACTATCCACAGTCAGACACATGGCGATTATTTACTGCTGAATTACAGCTCACATCTCGTACCAACAGCTGATGCTGCTACACTGTGAGTGTCTTTGCTGGCTAGTGAAACATCCTGGCGCAGACTATTTACTGGAGTCACTCATGCAGCATTTGAAGATAATTAAAGATAATTACAAGCATGGACGTTGACACCTAAAAGTTTGATAGTCCACCACTAAAATTTTCATCATGTCTTGTCTTGTCACAGCATAGATTTCATCTTAGTTTTTATCAGCAAGATCTATCTAGCTAGAAAGTATAAATCCATCATAAGGAAATGTTCAAGGCAGTTCTTTGATTCTTTACATAGGAAACTTCGTACACTTAAGAAATCTAATAGTAATGAATATTGGTCTATTCTAAATGCAGGTAAACCATCTGGAAGATTAGGAAATGTATCTATAGAAACCTTTGCTGAATATTTTAAGAAACTCAGCCAAAAATCGAGTGATAATTGTACACCAGAAGACCAGCAATTTGACCTCAGACAAGTCACCTCTCCTACAAATGAATACATAAGTGATTTGTTTACTTTGGAAGAAATACAGCGAATGGTAAAAAAAAATTAAAAAATAAAAAAGCAAATGGTATCGATGAAGTTTTAAATGAATATATAAAGAACTCCCCTTTGGAAATGCTGAACATTTTAGTAAAATTCTTTAATTTGGTACTGATAACAGGTATAGTCCCCACTGACTGGTGTTTAGGAGTGATAAAACCGTTTTACAAAAACAAGGGACCAGTAGATGATCCTGAAAATTACAGAGGTATTACTTTACTTAGTTGTATTGGTAAGCTTTTTACGGCTGTAATAAATTACAGACTAACTGCTTATATAGAGTCTGAAAGAATTCTTGGAGAAGAGCAGGCAGGGTTTAGGAAAGGCTTTTCAACCCTTGACCATATTTTTGTTCTTCACTCACTGGTTGAATGGTACTTGTATAAGAAAAAAAGACTGTATTGTGCTTTTGTTGATTATAAAAAAGCATCTGATTTGGTAGATAGGTCATTACTATGGTTTAAATTAGTTGCACTTGGTATAACCGGAAGAGTATTAAATGTGATACATAACACGTATGAGAATGCCAAATCTTGTGTTAGAGCTGGTTATGATTTATCTGAACAATTTGTATGTAATGTAGGAGTGCGTCAGGGGGATAATTTATCACCACTATTGTTTGTTCTATATTTAAATGACTTTGAAAAATATGTGAGTCAATGGTACAACGGACTACAACTTTTTTCAACTGAATACCGCAATGTGATGAATGGTGAAATAGGGATATATTTGAAATTATATGTCCTGTTGTACGCAGATGATACGATTGTACTGGCAGAGACTCCTTCAGAATTACAGGCCGCATTAAATGCAGTTGCTTCTTATTGTAAAAACTGGTATTTAACTGTCAACACAGACAAAACAAAGGTTGTTATTTTCTCTAGGGGGAAATTACGGATACTCAGAGAATTAGAGTTTGGTTCAGATAAATTAGAAGTTACTTTTGAGTATGACTATCTTGGAGCGTTATTTAATTTTAATGGACGATTTGATAAAGCAATGGCTAAGCAAGTTAAACTAGCTAAAAGAGCTTTATTCTCCTTGGAAAACAGCGTTACTAGATTACAGTTACCTGTTGATATACAATGTGAGTTATTTGACCAGCTTATAGGGCCTATTCTTTTATATGGAAGTGAAGTCTGGGGATTTCATAAACTTGACCAAATTGAAATTCTTCACAGATCTTTCTTGAAACGTTTACTTTTGGGTACATTTAATTAGTCATAATACAACAAAAATCTCTTTGACTGTGTTTATTGTTTTCAAGACTTTGTATGATGACAATATTTTTCAGTGTAAATGGATTTCCAAAGTTAAAAATATTCTTGATGATTGTGGTTTATCGTACTGTACTTATGGCATGACGCTGGACGGATGAACCCTAAATATTTAAATTTAATGATTGATCGTAGATTATCTGATATGGAACTACAGAGATGGCATGAGAAATTACAAAGTAACCCTTTATGTGATAGTTATAAATTATTTAAAACTGATTTCACTTTTGAACCTTATCTGATTATGTTAAGACCTGCCGAAAGAGTTTGATGGTCTAAGTTTGTGTGGAAATCATAAGTTACCTATCTCTGAGTGCAGGTATGATCGTGAAAAATGTCCCCGGAATGTCCCCTCTTTGTTTGACTGGCAATCGAGGAGACGAATATCATTATGTACTTGTGTGTTCTTTTTTGACAAAGAGAGAAGAGAGTTGGTTGGACAGTTCTATAGAGCAAATCCAAATATTTATAAGTTTCAAAAGTTAATGTCATCTCGAAAAGTAAAGGTCTTGTCAAATTTGTTGAAACTTTTAAAGAAAATCTTGAATAGTTTCTCTTGATTTGCTTTGACTTGTATGTATGTACACAAATTCTGTTTTATTTATTTTGCTGTGCATTGGCTGCTGCCTGTCCTGATTTGTTAATGTTAATTTTTGTTGTTTGCCCCTTATACCCCGGGGAGGGGTCAAAAGGAATAAATGAAATGAAATCTTGAGATTGTCATCTTCTTTTTCTTCATGACAAAAAAAAAAAGAAATGTCAATGAAATTAACAGTGCCACTGCGCTTTGTCACTATCTCATTTTATTAATGATTGCTACAGTCATTCTGCTGATCTCTGCTACTAGCTTGCTAACATTAAGGGTTTTTTTCTTGCCTGTGTGTCCTTGTATGTTAGTCAGAATTTTTTGCAGGCTCATGGACGCAGCACAGACACACCTTTTTTTTCCCCCTCAGCAGCAGAGACTTGAGTCATGGAATTGATAATTGATCATTTGAGCCAGTCAAAGCTGATCAGATCAGATCAATGAATAAGAGGAGCAGCTGTTTGAGAGCGAAATTAAATGTTTAGACCCAGTACAATACATGGTTAAGTTTCCTTTCACTACACCTGCCATTCTGCTACTTCAGCTGTGATCAGAGTGCGCTCAGCGCACCTAAAGAGCGGTCAGGCTCTAAAATAGAGAATCTATTTGTGGTGGCAGATGTTTTGATTGTGTCGGTTTGCAAAAAAATGAAAGTGAAGGAAACTCTGTCTTCTCATATTAATGTTGTATTTGGGTTTTTCTCTTTTTTGAAAGGTACACAAAATACTGGACATGCTGTAGCTCACAGTGAGGGTCATTGGGGCCAGCTTGGATCCAAAGGAGTTCCAGAAGTTCCAGATACCCTCTGCCATGGCCTTCTCAAGTGATCACAACTTCACTGGAAATTTGGAAGGGCAGGGTGAGAATGGCTTCCCTCTGCACCATTACTTGTGGATGAGCAAAATCTCAGTGCTGACTTTGAGCCTGCCCCAGTTGAGCCTTTATGTCCAGGGGAACCCCAAAACATGATGCCACTTACAACCCAACAAGCCATGCCTGGTAACAGTCAGCAGATAGGCCACTACATTGGCATGGAGTCACAGAATGCTATGGGGCAGGCATTTTCTGGTCCTGGGGGCATGGGTGGTGGAGGTGGTGGCATAGTTGTAGACCAGCATGGCCAGTACCCAAATGCTAGTATGAGCCAAGCAGGTAATACGCTGTTCTTCAACCAAGACCAGAATGGAAATATGTTCTGCCCCTATCAATCATATCTATACAACCAGCAACTTTGTGTTTTACAACAACAAACACAGCAGCAACAGCACTGCCCAAATCAGCTGTTAAACCACCATCAGCATCACCAACTTCTCCCACAGGCTTTGCAGCATCAGCAGCATCCTGATCTCTCCTTTGACCGGAGAGGTCAATCTCGGAGCCAAAAGCAAAGTCGCCTTTATCAACAGCAGTTTCAGAACCAGCTACCTGCACGAGGATCAAAGTTCAAGGGCTAAGCAAAAAGACTTGTGTGGATGGTCAAAATGCTTCTTTGAATGGGACTTGCTTGCAACCACAGCAGCAGGGCAGCTACCAGTTGACCAGGCCAGATCGAGCCTTCTCTGGATCAAGATTGAGACTCCTCAATCATGCTTTACTGTACCTTCATCATCTGTGCCTCATTCTCTGCCGCTCAGTGCCACTGTAGGTTCTACCAAAGCTTGCCAACCTGCACAGGACCCTTCCTTCCCTGGAGGCCCAAAAATACCCAGTCACAGTCAGCAGCCATTGTTCACAACCTCAGTGTCTCTTCCCGCCACCAGCACTGCATCCCTCACTTCTACAGCATCCACCCACTCAGAGACGGTAGGCCAGTTTCCATCCACAGTCAGTTCTACCAAAGTTTGCCAACCTGCTCAGGACCCTCCCTACCCTGGAGATGCAGAAATACCCAGTCACAGTCAGCAGCCATTGTTCACAACCTCAGTGTCTCTTCCCGCCACTAGCACTGCACCTCACTTCTACAGCACCCACCCACTCAGGGACGGTAGGCCAGTTTCCATCCACAGTCAGTTCTACCAAAGCTTGCCAACCTGCACAGGACCCTTCCTACCGTGGAGACGCAGAAATAACCAGTCACAGTCAGCAGCCATTGTTCACAACCGCAGTGTCTGTTCCCGCTACCAGCACTGCATCCCTCACTTCTACAGCATCCACCCACTCCGAGGCTGGAGGCCAGTTTCCATCCACAGTCAGTTCTACCAAAGCTTGCCAACCTGCACAGGACCCTTCCTACCCAGGAGACCCAGAAATACACAGTCACAGTCAGCAGCCATTGTTCACAACCGCAGTGTCTGTTCCCACCACCAGCACTGCACCCCTCACTTCTACAGCACCCACCCACTCAGGGACTGGAGGCCAGTTTCCATCTACAGTCAGTTCTACCAAAGCTTGCCAACCTGCACAGGACCCTTCCTACCCTGGAGACCCAGAAATACCCAGTCACAGTCAGCAGTCTTTGTCTACACCCTCAGTGTCTGTTCCCACCACCAGCACTGCAACCTTCACTTCTACAGTTCCCAGCCTTCTAGGGACGGAAGGCCAGTTAGAGGAAAATCTTTTCCAGACCCTATGTTGCTCTGGAGTATCCCAAGCCAACTCCAGCATGGCCAGCCCACTGAGACCTCAAAGCTACGGGACCAGTCTTTCCTTGGAAGACCTCCTGCCACCAGACGAGGAAAACTTGGAGTTCCTGGGGCATCCTGCTCTTCTGGTTGACCTACTGTCACAGCTGGAATCTCCTCCCAGCCAACAGGATGCATCTGAGTACTCCTGTGTCCAGTCCAGCCAGGAGAGTGGGCATGAGCACAGGACATCGCCTGTTGGGTACAAGGTAGAAAAGGTAAAACAATGTCACAAAGTTATTAATTTCATGTTTTAGTTTTTAAAAGAATATAAAGCATTCAAGCACATACATGCACCTTGATATTAAACAAACTGTAACAGGACAACCCTATGAAGGTAGTGTTCTTTTGTCCTTGTCGAATTTATATCCGTACAGCCTATGCACTCTGTCCTTTACCCCAGTTTCTTCTCAGTATAGATTGATATGGGGAATAGGAGGAGGGTGAAGTTTGATGGAGTGGAAATTAAGTAGATGTTAGGTGATTAGATGCCTGTCTGTTTGTGTGTGTGCAAATGCACAGGTGAAAGTGCGGGGGAGAAGACAAGAGTGGTGGAGGACAGTGGATAGCACTCGAGGAGGGGTTTGGGAGATGGAGAAAGCAGTAGCTCATGGCAAAAGGAGAACTTAGGACAGAAAGGAAGGGAACGCCACAGAGAGGAACAAGAAACGCAGAGGGGGGAAGTTTGGGGAATGCAACAGACGTTTTCTCATGGTTTGCACCATACACTGTATATAAAGATGGATGACATGACAGCTCCCCAAAAGTGAAAACATCTTGATTGCCCCCTGGTGGCTGGCTGCAGTGTAGTTCATAATGTCTACCCTCTCAATGTCAGTGAATGGGACATGGGCCAAACTAAACTCAAAGTACACATCAAATAAATTTTTCCCAAAGATGGTTCTTGTCATTTAAGGTAGTTTTTAGCACGCTGCTGTATGTTCAAGTGTTATATAATGCTATTAAATGGGGATTTTGCAGCATGATTGAAAACTAGGGCTAACCCAAAAAATTCGAAGCTTCGAAGCTTCGTTCGATGGCACGGGATTCAATTGTGAAAAAAAAATCTAAGCTTCTGTGCTTTTTTTCCTGTTTTTTGGGGGGAGGTCTTAAAGCGCAACACTAACCCCCACCAGTCCGATACTGACAAGGAGCCGGCAGACATGTCCAAGAGGTCATCAGATGCGTGGTTGCACTTTAAAATATGCCCCGACAACCCCCAGAAAGCAGAGTGCCAAAAGCAATTGGCATATCACAACTCAACAACAAATTTGGGAAATCACTTGAAAACGTAAGTAGTAATTAAAAAAGAAAAAATCTCCGACAAGGAAACAGTAAGCTCGACGCACAATGGAGACCTGCTATTATCCTGCTTGAACACAGATGACTAAATTCTTTCAACAATGTGGCTCAAAATAATGATAAAATAGATTTTATTGATGTAAAATATGCATTTTCCTGTGCCACCGGTCTGCTCTGAGTCTGGTGTCAGAGACACTCCTGATGCTGTGAGTTACGCGTCTGTTTGATTGTGCTGCAGTATGCGCCGAGGGTTTTAATTTAGTGTTCAATCAAAAGTTAAACATTACTTATCACCGACCATTAGTGTTAATTAAATTAAATTCGTTCTGAGCTCCGAAGCTTCAGATGTCCATAAATGGATCCGAAGGTCAGCCCTATTGAAAACTGTAAGCCAATTGGTGGGCTCGCATTCAGTCACGCTGCTCGCAATCGGTCAGACGGGTGTGTGGGCGTATACTTGATACCGTGGAGAACGCTACTGCGCAGACTTCGAATGATGTCACCAGAGCAAGATGGCAATTTCTGCACAGTGGGAGTAAGTGAAGACACTTCATCCATCTTTATATACAGTCAATGGTTTGCACACCTAAAAGAAAGGCATGATTTTCATTGATCATATTTATGTTAGAATGCAGCATTTTAAAAACAACACATGTACCAACAATTCCATAGATTTTGTTGAGTGCAGCACAAACAGATTATCTCCAACTAGAAACGTGAAAATTCACACATTTTTGTCATAGGAGCACTTGTGTTTTCCGTTGGTTGAGTACTGGCTTGACTATCCCCCAACAGGAAGCAGGTGACAACAAATCTGGTGTCCTGTGTGGATTAGCTATGGTTAGGCAGACCATTTGCCCATCTGCAAGGTTCCTTTATTGAAGTGGGGCCATGAACCACAGCCATACCAGCCTGCATCTCTTGGTCTGTGTCAACATCCAACCCTGTGCTTACTATACATTCACACCAACAGCGACCAGAGCTGTTCAGTTTCAGAGACCAAAATAAAAAGAATGAGGCTTGGGACCGCGCAGAGGTAGTTGGTTGGTCTGGTGAGGTTTAAAGTGTGTAATGTTAGTAACAGAGGAGTTGAAGAATTGCAGACTAATGTTGCAACGTAGCATGCAGATCTTCCTTGCTTGGTTTGAATGGGATGACATATGTTATCTGTTTTCATTGACCAAACATAACTTTCTGTAGGCCAACTATGAGCTTTTTGACTGGACAACAGCAAGTAGCAACTATGCTGCTTTCAAGCCAGTAGTCCGCTTTGCAGCTCCTTTAAATTGACAAGCATGATTGAACGTTCAGTGATTCACGTGATGAGCGACCAAAGCTGCCACAAATATTTTTGACAGTTGTGTTTCTTGGCGTCCACAAGAGACTTTGCCTCTTTGGAAGCTTTTGGTCTGAATGTACAGTTACAGGCTCACTGTGCTATTGAAGAGCCTGCTGATAGTGTGTTTGCTGAACAGACCAGGCATCGGGGGTAGCTGCCAAATTCAAAGGTTAAACTGAGTAAAAATAAAGTCTTGGGCCCTGTTGTAATGGATCAAAAATATGTCTAGAACTCTAGTTGTCCTATGAATCAATTCAGCAGCGTTTAGGGACTGCAAGGAGTTTTCTCTGAGTAGGTAGTTCAAGCCTTGAAGCATTCTAGTGAGACCTGTTTGAGCTGGATACCAGTTTGTAACGCTGACGTTAACGTTAACGCTAACATCAAAGGAATACTTCACCCCCTAACTGACTATTTGTAAATTCATTGCTCACCGGGTGTTACATAAAATTTGTAAAGAAAATGTTTTACCTAAAGTTTGATTAGCCATTAGTTACACTACTCATTACTCGGAAAAGTAATAACTTTGACTTACTGTTTGCCATATACTGTTGTTGTCATTGGCTCGTAGTTGGCTGAAGTTAGGATTTATTTTCAAGAAGATAGCAACTGTGGTCATGGTTGATGTGGATTATCTTCTGTAAAACAAATCTGAAAGTTTGCCCTTTGAAGAAGAACACAGATTAAACACCTTGGTGCCCACCAGCTGTGGGATATTGTTATAAACTAAACTGCTGGTAAAAAATAATTTCAGATTTAACATGAAATGTTCTTCAGGAAAAAATGTCAGCCACAATTTTTGTGTCTGTGTTTGTTATTCAGAGGAATGGTACCAGGGTCCTATTTCAGCAAGCAGGATTAGTGAAAACTCTTGAGTATGTTAAGCCTGAGATGAGGAAACTCTGACTTTTCCGTTTCACAAAGCCAGTTCAGCATAACCCTGAGTCAGTTACTATGGCAACTTATTCTGTGAAGCAAACCTGGTGAGTGTCAGCATGGGTAGGTTTCACACACACGACTGTTAATCTGTGTTTTGACTAATATTCTGATTAAACTAGGGGTTGCTTTAACTACTCTGTCAAACTGAGTATGTGTGCATGCTGTCATATGAAGTTTTCATATGACAGCCAGTCACCCTGATCATTAATTCCATGGGTTATTGACCAGATATTTTTCTCCATCCAAAGCTGTAAGTAGAGAAATTTGCACATACCTACATATTTGATGTGTGGTTAGGTTATGCGTGTACCTGAGTTTTCAGCACAGTAGTACTTGTTTGTGAGGGGGAAGAGGGAGTTGTACTTGAATTGAGTGTGTCAGGAGCATGTCGGAACACCGCCAGCCCTGACTGTCAGTTGGTCTGAATTTAAAGTGTGCTCTTTTATTTCGCTGTTCTATCCTTCCTTCTCTGTCTTGCCTCCTTCTGCCGGGATTAATGGTGTGCTCCTTTTGAACTGGGAAGTCGGAGCGTTCGACTTCCGATGGGAAGTCGGACTGTTCAACTTCCCGGTCGGAAGTTGCTACCGGAACGACCCCTGAAGTTGGATTTACAACTCTGAAAGTTGGAGGAACATCACCAAACTCCGCCTCACAACCCAAGACGCCTGCTCCGTATCCCAGTCGTAAGTGAAAGCAGTGCTCACAAACTGTTTATTAACAAGTCTGTCTTATTTGTGTCTCATTAAACAGGTTGTACACACAGTACTGTCCAATGTCCTTCTGTGGACATGTTGCTTTGGTGTTCATATGCACAAAGTACCACCTAAGATGCTGTTATCTACTGTGTTTTTGTTTTTTCTCTCCAAACTTTATTGAATACATGCATGCATCTACAAGCATGTAGATGTAAGGGAAAACTGGAGATCCTTGCCGCACACCTGTGTTTACACGCAGTCTGCGAGAAGCACTGTACTGTAGTTTGACAGAGCTATTGTTATCTTTGTAAAGTGTTTTGTTAGCTTTTATGCTGGGTACACACTACACGATATCGGCCTGTTTACAGCCTGACGCAGCGTTGTACGGTGTCTGCTCGGATCGTGAACGACAATGAGTGTCACAATAATCCATCATTTCATCTTGTGTAGTGTGTCATAGTAGGCGACAACCGACACCATGTCTGGGACACCTCACGACATCCCGACAGAAAATCTAGCATGTTTGATTTTCTTTTTGTCGTCAGACTGCTCCGTGGCCACAGCCGTCACTTTGACCAATAGGAACACAGAGTGATCTGCTGCCATAGACAACTGTACTACAACAACACCCCAGGGTTTTAGATATTTCCTCGAGGGACGTTACCACACAGAGTAAAAGGGAAAATTGGTGTGAAACAGCAGAGGCACTTTATCAACCCACTGAGTACTGCCATTAGCATCAAGCTAGCAAACAATGTACTTTCTTTGTAATGGAGGATATAAAGGAATAAAATTATAAGAAAAATAGTGGCTTTTATTCACCACAACTGCAGAGGCTACCAGCTTCATTTGAAACCGACTACATTATAAACGGGTCGTTATTTATTCATCCCTCTGTATTTTTATCTGCTCCTGTTTGCCTTGATAAAGTTAATGCATCGTGCCGTCATTTCAAACTCAACACTTTCTATATCTGTATAAAATTAAAAGCCCCTTATAACTTTAGTTTAGTTGTTTTATTGTGAAACATTTGCAGGAATTTGTCGGGAGGATTCAGCAACTTGAGTACGGCTCTGGCCGCATTTTCCTGAATGAACCCGACCCAAGTCCGAGCCCAGCCTGAATCTGAAGTATAGACAGTGTGTAAATGACCATCAAAAGACTGCTGTTTCACACAGTCAAACACGCCACGCACAGCAGTGTAGCACGGCACAGTATACACACTCACCTGGAGCAGAGCCTGTGTTGCGTTCAGGTGTTGTCACATAAATAACAAATTCCAGCACTTGACACGTGGGCCAAACCCGAACTCTACAATCACGTAATCTGACATAGTGATTGTCGGAACAGACAGAAGTGTCGTGTAGTGTGTACCAGGCATTATGAAAAAATCCCAAATTTAAAGAAAGGCAGAGTACCAAACACAAAGTGACAGCTGGAAGTCCAGAAAATGAATTGCAGAGTCACCAGAAATTACATTTCTATGACTGACCAAATCGAAGAAATTTGACATCAAGGCACAAATTTACTTTGAGATTCGTGAATGATGTCATTCATCTCAATGTTCAGTCATCCGGCCTGCACAGAAGTTTTACAGTTATTAATTCAGTATTGTTTTGCCACGCCAGTCATCAGTGATTAACAGATCCTTATTTGGATTTGGAATTAGTGTTTGTCGGCCCTGTATCATTGAACGAGACAATTCTCTTTTGCTGATGGCTTCATTGTTTACTGCTAACAGGAATTTTGTAATTTCAGAAGAAAATATAAGATGAAATTCTGAGGTAAGGCCATCATTCCCTAGTGATCTTTTGAGTTTAACATTTAACACACCCCACTTTATTTCTTTAATAGATAACATTTCATCATCACGCTCTTGTTTGAAAGTATCACTTGCTTTTTTAACATCTTTCAAACTGTTGAACATACTAGAACTGTCATTAAATTTTAATTTTTATATAGCATTAAATAAAAACTGGGCAAGTTTCAAAATCACAGAATAGTCCTCTGTTACAGAGTCATCTATCTCTAATTTAGAAAGAGAATTTCTTTCTTTTTAAACTAAAAATTCTTAAATTTTTTCCACCCTCTTTAATCCACTTTAATCTTGACCATAAAAGCACCCTTTGCTCTCTCTCTATAGAATATGTCTAGTTCCTGTTTAAATGTATCTAAATGTGGGGGCAGGTCATCACCTCCAGACATATTTGATGTGATGTCTGAAATACATTTTATTTAATTCTCTAATTTTGTTAATTTCTTTTGGCAAAATTGAATCACAGATTTCCTAATTTGACATTTAAGCAATTTCCAATAGCTTCTGTAGTCATTGTGAGAAATTACATATTAGCAGCACTGTTCAGTATGTTTTTTTTATTGTGTTATCAACTGGTACTGCTAACAGTGGCTAACAAGGCTGTAAAGATGGACGATGTGTCCCCACTTAACGCCACTATGCCTTATGCTGGATTTAAACTTATGCGTCGAATCAATGCCATAACCTGACGTGCACCTCCCCAGAAATGTAACTACACGTCGCAGCGACACAGACCTCTTGTCTATTTCTGTAAGCTGAAACCATTTCCCTCCGTGGAAACAAAGCTTTTATTTACTTTAATTTCACAGATAAGAAACAAAAAATCGTGAAGACAATAAAGCCTCCACAAAAATAGCATTTTAAGTCTTGTGTGTGATTTATCCTGGCGTCATATGAGCAGAGGAAATCACCGCTCATCACTAGGCTAATCTATACAATGTAAAATGCCATAGGCTTGTGCTAATAACGTTAGCATGTTGTATTTGTTTGGAAAACGTGTTTAGTATAAGACAGCTGTTTTGTCAGTGAACCTTGTGAGTTGTAATGGATCCGAATTTTGTAACGTTACATTTGTTAAATGTTGCTGTTGTCCCTGGCTTCATATGAGTAGAGGAAAAGTCTGCTAGCTGCTAGGCTAAGTTATACAATGTAAAATGCCATAGGCTTATGCTAATAACATTAGCATCTTGTATTTGTGGGGAAAATGTGTCCAGATAAAGACAAGTGTTTGTCTGTGAATGCTGCGAGTTATAGCGAAGCTGATTTGTGTACTTGTGTTTGAAACTGTCTCTATTAAGCCATGTTTAATGTGTGTTTAATGTGTGTTTTGAATCAACTAAACTTTACAGTACTTCACAGAAACCTCCGCTGCTGACTAGTGTTTTGGAGGTGTAACTGCAGTGACACAGACACTGCACAAGTGTAAATGCTCACAGCAGCGTGGGCTACAGCATAGGGTCTGCTGCACAAGTATAAATCCCCCTTTAGTCAAGCCAAAATATCCCGTATATGGCAGCTGCCATCTTGCGCTGGCCAGGGTCCGACCAACTGCGAGCAGCGCTATTGAATGTGAACGCACTGATTGGCACGCACAGCTCAATCAATCATGGCATCTAATCTGCATATTATGGCATTAAATAACTAATTAAAATCAAAATGATCAGAAACAATAACTCTTTATCAAACATCAGGGTGATATGAACTACTGGAAATGACAGAAACCATCTTTAGGAAAAATATTTCCAACGTGTGCTGTGAGTTTTTAGTTTGGCTCATGTCTCATCAACTAGCTTGAGAGCGGGCTTTATGACCACCAGGGAGCCATGGAGATGTTGGGCTTCGTTTATCAGGAGCAGTCATATCGTCCATCTTTATATTCAGTCTGAACTAAACAAAACTTAACAAGGCTGTGATGTAACTGTGTGAAACACTGTTAAATAACCAGGAGCCTCATTCACCAACCCTTGTTCTTAAAATACACTCACAGCTTTCAACAACATTCTGACAGTCTACATTCTTTTTCTGTCTCTGTCTCTGTGTCCCTCTTTCTGTCTCCCTCTCTGTCCCCCTGCCTGTCACCCTCTTTCTCTCTCTGTCCCCCTCTCTGTCTCCCTCTCTCTCTCTGTCCCCCTCTCTGTCTCTTTTAATGTTTGGAGTCCACGCTGTGAACCCGACGTAGAACTTTCACCAGAACAAATTTAAGAAGAAACCTTAGGAAGATATTGCCGAACGAGGCTGGGAGTTATGTGATAAGAGTGGTGATTAAAGGATTGTTTTATATTACTCTGAGGTCGATAGTTGTCTGTTAATGGGAAATGCGTTTTTGGAAATGCTGTGAGAGACTTGTGAATGTGGAGAGGTTAAGTCTTGTTCCAAATTTGTCTTGTTCAAGTTTCTTAGAGCTCTATCGCAGTTGTGATGTTAACAATGTGTTTTCGTTTTTTTTTTTGCTGTGTTTTTAAGTTGGTATTGAGGAGGACATTGAAACGTATTTGGAATACGTGAAGTAAACCACATATCCTTCTGACTGCGCAAAGATCCCAGAAAACCTGGTTAAACCCGGAGACACCATCACAGGTTAGTTCCATAACCTTAATAATAAATATAGTGATGATGTTACAAAAGTTGTTCATGCTAAGCTGTTATTTTCATGTGTGTTTTAGACAGCTGCAAGGAGAATGCCAATCCTGCACCCCGCCCGTCACCATCAGGTGTGACAACCAATCACACATTCAGCAAAGAGCAAACGCTGTTCATAATTAGCCAAGTGCAACAGCACATTACGTCTGATGGACTTGGTCTCCCTAAGAACCTGGCAGAATTGAATGACTGGCTGAAATCTCCCAAAGGCAGTAAAAAGGAATTCTGGATGGACTTAAAAGAAAAGTTGAACAGTAAGTTCGGACAAGCGTTCAGCTATGAGAAGGTAAACAGGAAATGGTACACTCTGGTCGAAGGATACAAGAAAGTGAAAGACAATAATAAATTAACAGAAAAAGGAACACGCTTCCAATTTTATGCAGAAATGGATGCACTTATGGATCAAAATGATGAACAAAATGAAGTGGACCCTCTTATCAGGACATCAGAGGAGCTGCAGGTGTGCGGGCCTGAGGCCCTGGGACGTTGCAGCAGTGTCACAACGTTCGCTGAAACTACACTTAGCCAAGCTACACCAAGACAACTTGCTGCTAAACGTAAGCCAGAACCCTTTGCCACACCTCCACCAGAACCCTCTGCCACACCTGCGCCAAAACCCTCTGCCACACCTATGCCTCCTTGCAAATGTAAAAAGTGGGAGGATGAGAAAAAGATGTCCTTGCGAGAGTTTGATGAAAACTGTCAACGGCGCCACGAGGAAGTTATGCACGTGGAAAAGATGAAGATAAAGCTTTTGTACATGATATATTCACAGCGGCGTTAAAAGCTGTACAGTGTCCAAGCTCTTGCACAGCAAAAGCAAACCACAAAACAAAAAGTGAGAAAAAGGAAAAAAAAGAAGAAAGAAAACGACATACAGTATAAAAGACCGTCCTGTTAATTATTTACTTTCTGTTTGCCTTTTTTTTACTTTTTTAAAAACATTTTTATACAGTTTGCACAAAAATAGCACTTCTTGCACATTGTGTCTAATTGTCTATTAATTGTAAATTGTAAAAAAAAAAAATCTCCAACAGGCTCCGGCTGTGACACCTCAAACACGGCAGGGAGGTCAAGTTGAGTGGCCTTTGGTGAGGCCTCGCTGACAGCCTGTCAGTCAGAGTGGCTACACCCTTAATTATGCAGAACTTAAAGCCTTAATAACATTTAAAGGGGATTGTTATAAAAAATATTCACCCCCGCATAGTTCAATCAATCAATCAAACTTTATTTATATAGCACTTTTTGTACAAACAGAATGTAGCACAAAGTGCTTTACACACACACACACACACACACAGTCACACAAAAAGATTAATTCAGAGACTCTAATGGTAAGGACCAAACAGTAGAAGACTATAAAAACGGTAACTGAGGAAACGCTATCATAAGTAAGGAAACACCAGAGGCAGGATAAAGCAGAGCGGATTGCTGACAGCTATCACAGAGCTGTCAATCAGACTGGAGAGCAGTCTGTGTTTCTCCTGGGGGATTTTAATTGCTGTGACCCGACGTGGAGCAATATGAAACCACTACGGCCAGAATGAACAATATACTGGACCTGTGCTATGGGAATATCCCAAACGCATATGTATCAAAGCCACGCCCCCCTCTCGGCCGGTCAGACCACAACATCATCCTGCTACTACCAAAATACAGATCACAACTTAAAATGGGTGAGACAACAACAAAAACCATTAAAGTCTGGAATAATGAAGCAACCGAAACACTCAGGTTGCTTTGAACTCACTGACTAGGACTTGTTTTTCAATGACTGTGGTAGGGATTTGAATTCACTGACAGAAGTACTGACCTACATTTTATTCTGTGAGGACACTGTCACTCCCACCAAAAAAATAACCATCTATCCTCATAATAAAATATGGTTTACCAAAGACATGAAGCTCTGCTTAGCCCAGAAGAAAAGAGCATTTCTTCAGGGGGACAAGCAGAAGGTGAGGGAACTGGAGAGGGAGTTCAGGAGACAAACAGACCCTGCCTCTTTTGCAGAAGAGCTGAACACCTTCTTCAGTAGGTTTAATCAAAACAAAGCATCAGATAGCTTTAGCTGCCAGACTCTGACCAACAATCAAGCCCCTGCTGTTGATGAGCAGCTGGTAACCTCCATCTTACACAGGGTAAACCCACACAGAGCCTCTGGCGCTGACAGGCTCAGGGGCTCAAAGGCTGCGCTGCACAGTTGGGTGCAGTCATCACCAGACTGTTTCAGCATCTTCTGGACTCTGGTTGTGTTCCCAGCCAGTGGACAGAGTCCTCAATAATTCCCATCCCAAAAAAGGCACATGCAAAGGACACTAAAGACTTCAGGCCCGTGGCCCTCACACCAGTGCTTTGCAAGTGCATGGAGAGAGTTGTGGCGACTTAATGTCAAATATGCTGCCTGGAAAACTGGATCCCCTCCAGTTTGCCTATAGGGCAAAACGAGGTGTAGAGGACACAAGCCTTATTTAAGATCTTATTTATGGACTTCTCTGCTTTTAACACTGTAAACACTGACACTCTGCTGCACTGGACCTCCAGATCCACCCAACTTGGATTTTATGCATAAAGGACTTTCTAATGGACAGACCACAGCAGGTGTTTTTAAATGGTAAACTGGTTTTAAACACAGGGCTCCCACAAGGCTGTGTTTTATCCCCCATTCTGTTCTCTGCCTACACCAATAACATCACCTGTAGCAGGGAGGGAATGAGTCTTTTTAAATACGCTGATGACATGGCACTGGTGGCCCACATGGACAGTATGGAGGCTCTCACCCAGGACCAACTGCCAGTCTTTGAAATGTTTAGTTCTAGTGATTTCTCACTAAAATTCGTGACCAGGTCGTGACTAAGGAGTTGTGCTGTGTAGTAAGAGACAGAGCAGCAACTACATCTCAGCTTTTTAAACCTTTGTTTACTCAGGGAGAGCGGGTGGAACAGGTGGAGTGTCTTAAGTATCTGGGGACACAGATGGACACCTGCCTGTCCTTCCAAACACACTCGGACACAATCTACAACAAAGCACTCCAGTGCTTGCATCTTCTCAGGAAGCTATGTCACTCATTGAATCCATTCTCACCTTCAATAGCACATCTTGGTACAACTCTCTCACGAACAAACAGAAAACAAAACTCTCTTGTATCATAGATCATCTGTCCCATCTGTATGAGCGCTCCGTTATCAGGAAGGCCACCCTGATTAGAGAGGAACCCTCTCATCCCCTCCATCATTCATTCAGTCTCCTCCCATCAGGCAGGAGTTACAAAGTCCCGCTGGCCAGAAAAACAATCTATAAAAATCCATTCATTCCAATATGCAATAACAGCCCTCAACAGTAGAGGAATTTCAGTGCACTGGTAATGGTTCGCTCATGCTGCTGGTCCTTCATCTTTTATGCATCAATGTGTGTTGCTTATTTTACATCCTGTGTATATTTTGGATTCTTTGGTCCTTTTATAAGTCTGTAATAGCTTGCGTGTAAATGTTATCTTGATTCCTGTCAAAGAAGAATTTCAGGTACCATTTGGTTCAGACAATAAAGTATTTATTCTTAAAAAAAAAAAAGAAGGAACAAAAAAAAAAAAAAAAAAAAAAGGAAGACCTGACCAAACAGTTAGATACAGTCTCTTAGCACTTAGCTTCTGTCTATTAGCAGTTAGCTCCTATTAGCTCATCACCGTAGGCTCAGACTCGAGTTACCGTGTGTTCAGTGCGGGGTGCAAGTGTCACACAGGAAGCCAATGCAAAGACTTTAAAATGTGTGCTTTCTTGTTATAACACTGGGTTATGTCATGAATGATGAAATAACCCATAGAGATCAAAACTGTTTTCGTACCAGGCTGTAAACATGTTTATTTCAGCTGTAAAGATGGGCATTTTAACATGAGACTCTGTGGAGATTTGCTCTGTTTTGGAGCTAGCCCCAAGTGGCCAGTTGATGAATTGCATTTTTTGGCACTTATGCATGGGCCTCACTTGTCAGCTCTAGGGGTTGCTGCTTGGGTTTGCATGGACTGCATTAAAACAGATGTGTTTTTCAGTGGTGGGCATTTGTCCTCTTGGAATAATTTCATATAGCCTATTTTTTGCACTTTTGTAGTCTCAAATGCTGAAAGAACAGTACAAGAGAAATAATTATTATTAATGCCGTTATTATTGTTGGTAAGATTTTGGACATGAGTCAAATAAAAACCTATCGAAGCCATACCCAAATTAAATCGAAAACTGTTCTTGTTCCATTGTTAGTACATGCCCATACATGGTCTCATTTGAAAGGTAGTAGAAGCTGGGTTTCCATTACCCTTAGAAATGCGCAAAATCTAAATAGCGCAATAGAAAACAGGTAATGGACACAACTGAACTTCGCAAAACCTCTCAAATATCACTAGAACGGTTTTACACTCATGAGGTGGTTTTTCAGATGTGTCGATACAGATGTATGTCGCAAAAGTGTAATGGAAACACTTGTAGTGCATTAACACGTCACGTGAACCCACTACGTCACCGGACGGGTTCTTTTCCATCCGGTTTTACGGCGGCTGCCATGTAACCAAAACAAAATGACATGATACGTGTGGACAGAGGAAACCGCTATCATCCGCTGCCTTCGTCTTTTGTTAAAAATGGTCACGGCAACAGCAGTAGTATGGAGCTTTATCCCTATCTTTATTCAAGAGAGTGGTCTATCAGTTTGAGAGCATTATTTATTGATTTCACGTTCAAAAACCCTGCCCTTGCACTCACATAGCCTCTGCTTGCACTTGGATCTACTCTGTTTCTGCTCAAACTGTGTGCTCGCACTCAGATACCATGTTGCTCGCACAGATTTCCTGCTCGAGCAAACTGTTTCTGTCATGAATTTCTGCTGTCAGATTTCTGCCCTGCGCTTGGATTTTTTTGTGTAACAACCCTGTCAAAATCCCCCAACCAATAGAATGCCAGATTTACTGTTGACCAGTGAAATGATCCCTGCCTCCTTGTGGGCGCGCTCGCTTTAGCGCATATATATCTATTTATATATATATATATATATATATATATATATATATATATATATGTGTATATATATATATATATATATATATATATATATATATATATATGTATACACATATATATATATATATATATATATATATATATATATATGTGTGTGTGTGTGTGTGTGTGTGTGTGTGTGTGTATATATATATATATGTATATATATATATATGTATGTATATATGTATATATATGTATGTATATATATATATTGATGTATATATATATATGTATATATATGTATGTATATATATATATGTATATATATATATATATATATATATATATGTATATATGTATGTATATATATGTATATATATATATGTATATATGTATATATGTATATATATATATATATATATATATATATGTATATATATATATATATGTATATATATATATATATGTATATATGTATATATGTGTATATATATATATATATATATATATATATATGTATATATATGTATATATGTATATATATGTATATATGTATATATATGTATATATATATATATATATATATGTATACACACACACACACACACACACACACACACACACACACATATATACCTAGCGAGCGCGCCCACAAGGAGGCACGGATCATTTCATTGGTCAACAGTAAATCTGGCGTTCTATTGGTTGCAGAAATTTGCAGTTGCAGCAGAAATTCCGCGAGCGCACAGAAACAGTTTGCGCGCGAGGAGAAAAGCCAAAGCTCGAGCAGGAAATCTGTGCGAGCAACATGGTATCTGAGTGCGAGCACACAGTTTCAGCAGAAACAGAGTAGATCCAAGCGCAAGCAGAGGCTATGTGAGTGCGAGGGCAGGGTTTTTGAGCGTGAAATCAATAAATTATGCTCTCAAACTGATTGACCACTCTCTTGAATAAAGATAGGGATAAAGTTCCATACAATAGATGCAACCAAAACCACATTGCCAACATCAATAAGTTTA
This sequence comes from Epinephelus fuscoguttatus, assembly GCF_011397635.1. NCBI lineage: Eukaryota > Metazoa > Chordata > Actinopteri > Perciformes > Serranidae > Epinephelus > Epinephelus fuscoguttatus. Next base: position 6,767,014 of record NC_064773.1, read on the forward strand.
CGGAGTAGACTCTGGACGTCCATTTTTTTACGAGAATTACGCAGTCCCGCAAGACGGAGAGAGAATTACGACTTAGCTGTCAATCACCTTTCAGTGGAAACACCTGCAAGCCGCAATTGTACTTTCTCGAAATTGTCGAAATATCGCTTTAATTTTGCGTAAAACTGTTATGGAAACCCAGCTAGAGAAGTGTCTTACTGTATGAATCACTGTAAGTGCCACTGTCATTGAGTAATATAAGTTTCAAACATTGAAATAAAATGTTTTTTTCATGCACGCCTGAATATTTTCTTGAAATGCTGCAGATGACTAGAACTGGGAGGTACAGCTGGAAAACACAACAGGACCATCATGTAAAGCCTCACAGCCCAAACTCAAAGCTGATACCAGTATCTCAGAGAAAAAACATTTGTCACATGTTTTTCTGAGGGTTGTTTTTTTTTCAAGGTGCTTTTCTAAAAAAAAGAGGGTGAATCATTGTTTTCCTTAAAACAACAAAGGAACCATTTGTTTGTCATTTCTGTACATGTTTAACAGTACGCAGGCCGGAAACGCCATTCAAAAGGCTACTTAAGGTCAGGAGTGTCATTGACTACAGAGATCCATAAGCCTTACCTCAAATTGTAGGCCGATTATTTTCGTTATGTTTGAAACCTGAAAATGTCAGTGATGCATGTCCCTTCGGCTCAGGCCGTAGTCTGCTTTTTGGCAAGGCAACAGGTTTTGTAAGGTCCTGTCTATTCAACAACGATTTCAACAGAAGATGGTAAACGTTAGTCGCGTTGTGGCTGATCATTTACATGAAAGCGCTGTTTATGGTGCCTGAAAACGCAACACTTTGAAAACTGGTTCCAGTGTGCAGATTTTTGGAAGCAACACCCTCTCCGTTTTCATGTAAACTTACAATAAAAACAGAGACTTTTCGCACATGCTCATTATGGTTCCAGTCACTAGGCATGCGTGAGAAAGTCGACCATCACAGCAACAATGGCGGACTCCTGAGCTCTGAAAAATGCATCATGCCACACCACAAAAACTGCTCAGGAATGGCCAAAGAGTTCAAGGTGTCGACTTGGCCTCCAAATCTCCCATTGAAATTCCCATCTTGGGAAGTGCTGATACCCCACCTCACAACTGACAGGTCTCAAATGATTTGAAGCCAGCACCCCGGTGCCAGACGCCACAGGACACCCAGAGGTCATGTGTCCATGCCTTGACATGTCGGAACAAGTCCGATCCAGGGAGGCCTCACCGTGGATTAGGGGTACCTCTGAGGTACCAGCACGGCCCATGGATGCTCGATCGGATTTGGATCTGGGGAATTTGGAGGCCAGGACGATGCCTTGAGCTTTTTGTCACGTTCCTCGGGCCATTCCTGAGCAGTTTCTGCAGTGTGGCACGGTGCATTTTCCTGCTGGGCGCCACTGCCATCGAGTGCTGCTGCCATAAGGAAAACTTGATCTGCAGAGGTGTTTGGGTGGCATCCTTGTGAATTTCTGCACCAAAAGTTCCTCAGGAGAAAATTGCATTGTAACAAGATGATCAATGTTACTCACTTTACCTGAGAGTGGTTCTAATTTTTTGGCTGATCAGTGTAGTGACAGATTACAGGAGGCAAGTTTTCCACTTAATCTTCATCATTAATGCTTATTTTCCTTTCTTCTTTTTGTCCTTTTTTTCCCCTAGTCATCATTATTAGTCAAGGAGAAGTAACCAGCACCGGTGGGAATGCAGAGCTGCTCTTTAGCTGTGTGTCTCACGTGGGAAACGTTTCACTAACATCTGTGGAAGTTCTTGATGTGAATGCTTTGGCTGTGTGTTAACCTTAAACCGCTCTGCTGTGCTTGCTAGGACTTACACCAGGCCCCATCTACTGGCCACAGAGTGCACCATCAGGTATATCACTTGTGGGTGTCTATACAGGAAAGATTGGGTTATCAGTGTACAAGGTCTCGCTACATATTTAAAATCTCTGAATCTGACTTTCAGCAATGACTAACATATGTGCAACGATATCAAGAACTTTCCCCCAGAATTTTACTCTTACAATGTCAAAGAAAAAAACAACTTGAAAAGCATTTTCACAATATGTACTTATAGTCATGATGTTTTTACAAGTGGTGGCGGCTCCATAAAGATGAAACTAAATCTCACTACACCCTTTTTAAAGTTAAATACAACAAAAACATTTCTGCATCTGTGTATCTGTATTCTTGTTATCGACAATTCAGCTGCTCAAAAAACACAGGTTGATACATACATCTCTTGATGTACTTAGACACATCATCAGAGAAGTACCTGGGGTCATAGGGGATTTTGGGTCTTTCAACTTCAGACCCCCTCACCCAGGTGACCCGACCAGGAGTGATCAGTTCCCGGCCTGTGTCCAAGAAGTATTGTTCGTAAAAATCCACAGTCATCTTGAAGCCTTCTCTGCTGATGGCTTTCCTTTTGCGTGCTCCAGTGATGCCCAGGAGGCTGTCGGCGTTGCGTTATGACTTTGCCGCAAAGCCCGTCCTCCCCACTCCAATGGACTTGCACTGCACGCCACCGCTGTCTGCATCCTCCACCAGCTCTGCATACTTCTCAAGACTCAAGACAATTTGTTTATTAATCCCTAAAGGGCAATTTCATTCCTCCTGCTAGCCTCCTCCATCTTCTCCTCCCAGAGCACTGTAAGCTAAAGCATGACCTCCTGTTTGGATGTTTCAGAGAACAGCACGATGTCTGGTCGGAGTGTGCGTGGGCCCATGTCAACTCCGAGGGTGGCGGCACCACCATAAATCCATCTTCTGATGGCTACTTCCAGCAGGAAGTCCCGACCTGATTTGTAAGATCTGTAGGTTTGTTCTGGGTTCATCAGCTGACAAAGTCCCTCACTGACACAGAAATATGAGAGGGGAAACCACAGAGTGCATAAAACAAATGAGCAGAAAAAGTAAGGACAGAGAAGGAAGGGAGATAAGGACAGAGGGTGTCGTATGCTGTAAGGATTGTAACGCCCTTTGAGGGAGATTTGTGACGTCTGTGTGAGCAAAGATGGTGAAAATAAAACAAGTGTTGTTGCTGGTTAAATAAAGGCATTAAACTACTTTTTCTTATGAAGAGAGTTTTTAAATTCAAACCCTCTGCCACAACCGATCAGAGCCAGGAGCAATGTATGTACTTATTTGATGGTGGGCAGAGGGAGAGGGGTATGACATGCCACAAAGGTCCCAAGGCCAGAATCAAACCCAGCACACTAGTAAAGCTGTGTTCACACGGACCTGTTTTTTTTCGCTGTCGCTCAGGTGCGCCCCTTTGATATCGCTTCATCGCTCAGTTGCAATCGCTCGTCAATGTGGCAGAAATTCACAGACTCGCTTTTTCGCTTTGATGACGTCATTGAAGTGATCAGGGAATTTCAGGGAGGGGAGGGGGTACTTGACTGTCATGACATGTCAGCTTCATTAAAACTATAGCTGCAAATTAAAAGCAACAATAGATGTAAAAACACACAGACACAATGCATCTGTGAACAGTTCCCTAATTTAATTTTAACAATTTTTTCAATCTTCTCCAATTTCTCATTTTATTTTATGGAAGTGATCAATGTAAGTGCACTTGTCCTAGAGCCGCCACGAGTTTTATAATGCAAAGAACTCTATAGATCAAACCTACAAGCTTCTTCCTATGACTTTTACTAAAAAATGTGTCTTGTATGTTTTCTGAAGCCTTTGGGCCCTATTTAGATGGTATAAAGCGGACGGCACATAATCCATGGCGCAAGTGTCATTGCTATTTAGATGCATGCGCAGTTGTCCTTTTCACGCCCTGCGCCCTCGTCGTCTAACTAGCAAATGAACTTGCGCTTCTCTGGGTGTGTTGGTCTAAAAATGAGGAGTGGTCAGGCGCAGTCATGGCGCGTTGCTAGTTAGATGACTTAAAAAGCAAATGCGCCAGTGACCAACAAAAACCTGGTCTAAAGTCAACGGCGCAGTATTTTAGTATTTTAGTTAAACAAGTTAGTAATATGCGTCTCTAGGCGGGTGCACAATGCGCGTGCACTCTGCTCCGACACACGGAGCAGCCACACATACGCAAAAGATAACAAATAAAAATATGATTACAGTGTGAAAGGTTATTATTGTGCACATTTAAATATTTATCAGAAACACGTCTTAATGGTCAGTCATTAATCAGAACGATCTAATCGCAGTTGATGATCATCATAATCCGGGAGGTCCAATGTCCGAATAGACGCAACTGCGAGCGGACCTCCACGGGCTGATGATGCATAGCCTGTAAAATGAACTTGTCTTTCCCAAATGAATTGTGATCATTTTGGCATGTAAATCACAAAATCAAAGATGTGAAAACGTTTGATAAACATTATTTTGACATAAACACAACAATAACCAGCTTCTGTGAATTAAAGACGTAAACTTATAGCCCTACAAGTAGGCTACAAATGTATATGTAAAAAAAGCTTTCAGAACGTAAAACTGAAGATCATCTTGTCAGGAGGAGGAGGAGGAGGAGGAGGAGGAGGATGACCCCAGCTCCACAGCCAGTGCGCAGCCAGACCAGACGGCCCGGGTGCAGCCACGGGACCAGCCCTTCCTGCACCTTCAGACAGGGGGGTTCAGGATGCTGGAGAGGGAGCTGGGCTCTCTAACCTCCCGGGTTAAAATAAAATAAATTGAATGATTTACAATTTGTTGACAGCGTTTCTCTCCTGCACGCGCGCTCTCTCTTTCTCTCTCGCAGTCTCACTCTGTTTCTTTTCTTTTGACTTTTCCAAATATTTTATAACACAAAAGAAAGAAATTATGTTTTTGGTTTTTTTTTTCTTACCTATTTTGGCACATACATACAAAATCCTCCCGCTCCTCGCTCCAGGCAGCTCCAACTCCGCTCACATGCTCTGTCTCAGGCATCAGAGCCTCTGCGCTACAGGTAGATGCATTGGCGCTGTCCATGGTGCTTAACACAGGACCGCCAGGATTACAGCTCCCCTCCAAGCACCCCAACATATGTAACTTCATTGTTTATGCTGCCTGTGTGCTCAGAAGCACACCAAAAATGCATTTGAGTAATTTCCGAGAAGTTATGATAAAATAAAAAAAATATTACAGACTATAGAATAGGACTGACAGCCTCTCCAGTGTCTCGTGTCAATTAATTAACACTATTTGTCGGCTTTTTATAATGCCTTTTTTTTTTTTTTTTTTTTTGCTGCTGCTGCACCGTGTCTCCAGTTGAAAGAGGTGATTTGCTCAGTACACTCTACAATAATAAATCAGACTTTTGGTTTATAATATTGTTGGCTGTATTACGCCTTTTAATAAAAAAAAAATTAAGAATAAAAGAAATAAACACCGAAATAATTAGTGGAAACCTTTTTTTATTGATTCTCCTCCTCTTTGACATACTAACACACACACACACACACACACGCACACACTCTGAACACGCGACTGAACGAATGAATGAACATTGGAAGTGGTTCAGCCGCAGTCCCGCCGGCTGGCGCGGTCACTGTTCAGATTTGTTTTTTATCATTAACAAAATGTTTTTTTACTGACCGTATGAATGGTTTTGTTTTGAAATAAATATTTGGAAATGAAAATGTATGCTTTGGTGTACTTTTACAGAGTTTTGCAATATGTATAGCCACCTGTATCAAAATGTATAACTTTCAGCAGCGCTCTGCTGCGGTCGGAGGTATAAATGCTCAGTGTAGTGTGTTTCATTTTTGTAACTTAAAGGCTTCAGAAAACATACAAGACACATTTTTTAGTAAAAGTCATAGGAAGAGGAGCTTGTAGGTTTGATCTATACAGAGTTCTTTGCATTATAAAAACCGTCGTGGCTCTAGGACAAGTGCACTTACACTGATCACTTCCATAAAATAAAACGAGAAATTGGAGAAGATTGAAAAAAAATTGTTAAAATTAAATTAGGGGACTGATCACAGATGCATTGTCTCTGTGTGTTTTTCCATCTATTGTTGCTTTTAATTTGCAGCCATATTTTTCATGAAGCTGACATGTCATGACAGTCAAGCACCCCCCCAGGATTCCGGGATTACAGCAGCCAATCAGCGTTGAGCTGCAAGCGACAGGACCCAGCGAAATACCGCTCCAGATGAGATTTCTCATCTCAAGCAACGAGCGAAAAATCGCTCTGTTGCTGTCGCTTGGAGCCCGAGCGATTTTTCTCCCGGGCAAATATACGCTCAATCGCCCGTTTGCATTGACTTTGTATGTAAACTCGTCGCTAGCGGAAAAAAAAAACAGGTCCGGTGTGAACACACCTTTAGATGACATAAACTATAACCACTCAGCTAACAAACCTCTCAGGAACAGAAAAACTATATTGTACATCACTAGGCAAAGGAAATATGTCTTTGGTGTGGCTCAAGAGTGAAAGAAAACCACACAGTATACTCTTTGAGTTTTAAAAAAAAATAGATACACAGGTCAATAAGTAATTATTGCCGTAACTAAAATAATATTGGCTGAATAAATCAATAAAGTAGTGGACGCTCTCTGAGGCCCCTCTCCCCCCTTAAAGGCTCAAATGGTTTAGTCCGCCTGCACTAGGATTCATCTCTAAACGCAGCTTAAGCCGAGTGACTGACTGCTCATGCTGCTGGAGCGTCTTTTCCCAAAACGGAGAAATCAGGGTTCCAAAAAAGGCTCCAGTTTCCACCAAACACTTTCAGTATGGTACCTTTGGAACCAACAGTAACCCTTCAGACATGGTACCTAGACCCTAGGGTTTCCACCACAAACAGAATGTGGGCGGGTTGTTGTCACTCACTGCTCTGTCCAGCACTCACTGTATTTCCTCCTTTATCAGTCTGCACCTCGTTTATCGTCCACAGAACGAGGCTGCACGCCGACATTTTCAGAACAAAATAAAACAGGCTGCAGTGAGAGTCGTCATTAGTCGTCTAATGTCGCATCTACACTACACGATATCAGCCCGATTATAGCCCAACGCAGTGCCATACCGTGTTGGCTCGGATCATGTACGACAATGAGCGTAGTTGATTCATGCCTAAAGCTGGATTTATACTCGTGCGTAGACCCTACGCCGTAGCCTATGCTGTTGTGAGCATTTTTACTTGTGCGGTGGTGTGTCTGTGTCACTCTGCAGTTACACCTCCAAAACACTAGTCGGCGGTGAACGTTTCTGTGAAGTGCTGTAAAGTTAAGTTGATTCAAAACACACATTAAACACACATTAAACATGGCTTAATAGAGACAATTTCAAACACAAGTACACAAATCAGCTTCACTATAACTCGCAGCATTCACAGACAAACACTTGTCTTTATCTGGACACATTTTCCCCACAAATACAACATGCTAACGTTTTAGCACTTTAACACTTTACATTGTATAAATTAGCCTAGCAGCTAGTGGACTTTTTCCCTACTCATATGAAGCCAGGGACAACAGCAACATTTAACAAAGGTAACATTACAAAGTTCAGCTCCATTAAAACTCACAAGGTTCACTGACAAAACAACTGTCTTATACTAAACACGTTTTCCAAACAAATACAACATGCTAACGTTATTAGCACAAGCCTACGGCATTTTACATTGTATAAATTAGCCTAGCAGCTAGCGAAACGGGAAAGTTAGCGATGCACATCTAATATTTTTTTGGATTGTGTTTAGTATAGATCCTACGCACTGTTTTATAAATGAGACCCCTGATGTTTGTGCCAATTTACGCAAGTGTTCAAGCATCCTAAGCCCCTTTAGGTTCGTCGCCATTTTAGAAATCATAAATTAACGTCAGCATGTTTCTTGACATGACTTTAATTTACACATTTCCCCTCATGATCAGTAAGCTTCTCTTGCATATTTGCAGTGATACTCTCTAAAATAATACGTAGTCTGGTAAACAAGTGAAAAGTCAAATTTTGCCTTTAGATCAAAAATATATTTTTAATTGACACTTTCCAGCCAATCAGACGTTGATTCCATGGCCGTGGTATACATTTAATTACACTGAAAAATATGTTTAGAAAAAGTACTTTGTAAAGTGTTACATTCAGGGGCGTTGGAATATAAAAAGTAGAGTGATTTTGGTTTTGTTTTGTTTTTTTTTTACAAATTTGAATCCCAAACTCACACGACAGTATTTTTCTTTTATGACATATGAAATGCTCTGCAGCACTTGTGAGGAATTCCTTGACTAAATCCACATTTCAGACCCTCAGATCAGAGTGTATTCCTTTTTGCCGTTGATATGTTTATGATGCAAGACTTCTACGATGGCCACCGTCGTCAGCGTCCAGCTGAGACATTCCTCTGAGTGTCTCCAGACAACAAAACAGACAAAAGTGTAAATGAAATCCTTGAACATCTGTGAATGGTGATGACCTTTTCTATGAAGTGACTGTGGTAATAAGCTGCCCGCTCTGAATGACATGCACACACGCTTCTTCTTATCACTCTTTCTATTGAGTAGAAACTTTGTATTAAATTGTGTCTCTCATCAGCGTTGGTTTATGCATGGCATTTTCTTACCTCCTTCCTCTGGATTATTTTCTGGTAATGGCATAAAGGATGGCATTATTGTTGTTTAAACTATTCAATAATTATAGTTTTAAATGATTCCTCCTGAGGTTCCTCTTAGGTTGGACATGTGGTTTTCTTTGCTTTTGTATTTCTTATTTCTGCTGATGATGATGACGATGATGATGATGATGGGATTACTTGAAGTTTGTTGTTTTGTTTTATTTGTTAAAAGAAGATGTGATGCTGTAGTTTTGCCTCTGACATTATTTCCTGTTTCAATGATTTGTGGTAAAATCCACCAAGGACAGTTACTAAACTGTGTTTCCTCTTTCTAATGGGAACCAACCGCTGTTATGCAGACGCATGCAAACTGAAACTTTCAGATGCAAAAATTCCCAGTAGTGTGCAGTCACTATGTTTTTTATTTAGCTTTTGTGTCACATCTGCACACTGACTGCAAACCACAACCCAGAATGATTAAACATCTTAAAACAATTCAACCATTCAAGTAGTATACAGGGCGGTTCGGTGGTGTGGTGGTTAGCACTCTCGCCTCAGCAAGAGGGTTGCCGGTTCGATCCCGGGCGTGGGAGCCCTTCTGTGCGGAGTTTCATGTTCTCCCCGTGTCAGCGTGGGTTCTCTCCGGGCACTCCGGCTTCCTCCCACAGTCCAAAGACATGCAGATTGGGGACTAGGTTAATTGGTAACTCTAAATTGTCTGTAGGTGTGAATGTGAGCGTGAATGGTTGTTTGTGTTCTACGTGTCAGCCCTGTGATAGTCTGGTGACCTGTCCAGGGTATACCCTGCCTCTCACCCGATGTCAGCTGGGATAGGCTCCAGCCCCCCCGTGACCCTCAAGAGGATGAAGCGGTTAGAAGATGAATGAATGAAGTAGTATACAATGACAATAATACAGCTCATTTCTGTCAATCATTATCAGCCATTATTAAAGGGTGTGTAAAGTCATGTCAGTGTTACAATCAAAAAAATGCTGACAGAAGCTTTTTGTCTCATAATGTTGACGTTTGTCCTACAATTATGACTTTAATCGTGTAATTTTAACTTTTTGTCTTTTAAATTTTGACTTTTTGTTTGATAATTTTGACTTTTATCTCATAATTTTGACTTGTCTCTGAATTATTTCTTTTTGTCTTCTAATTTTGACTTTTTGTTTTCTAATTTTGACTTTTTGTTTCACAAATTCAACTTTTTTTTTCATAATTTTGACTCTTATCTCAGAATTTTGACTTTTTGTCTTATACTTTTGACTCTTATCTCACTTTTGCCACTTTTATTTCATAATGTTGACTAATAATTTGACTTTCTGTCTCATAAGTTTGACTTTTTGTCAAGTGGTTTCCACTATTTTTGACTTACTGAACCAAAATGTTGACCTACCATGTGCATTTTCTTTTAAAAAATCATGAGTATTTGTTCAGAGGTCATATATGAGACTCTACTGCCAGTAAAACCTGTTTGGTCTCTTTCATATCTTCCTCCTGTGCTACAGATATTCACATTGCAGAGTATTTCACTACTTGGTGTAAACTTTAACTTGATAACAAAAGTGTCTGAACAGACACAAGTACAAGTTTGCCTTTGCTGGCGTACTGAAACACATGTTCACTGTATGGTGCAGGTTCTTCTGTCCTTATTTCCGTTAGCACTTTATTATTCAGCGTAAACAGGAAGTGAACTGTGACGTATGTTTCTGCGTATGTGGCTGTAAAGTCAAGTACAAGCCCGCTAACTGCTGCCACTTTACCAAACAGGAAACAGACCTCTGGTAGGTGACATCATGTCATCAGCTGATCTGGAGCTTTTGTTAACGTCAGTCTTTCTCTGCAGGCTGAATTGTAGATGTTCACATTCCATTTGTCTCGAAAGAGTTCTCGGCCATTACGATGTAAAAATGAAGATTAAAAGCGAATCAGCAACATTTCATAACATGATCAAAAGCTCCAGAACAACGACTGAATGGACCCAAAATCCAGGCAAAATCTGTGCAGCTGAATCTTTGAAAATTAATAATTATGCAAATAAAATTCATCTGAAACCAGAGATGAACAAGTGTTTTTAAGATGCATCTGAAGTAAGTGAACAGGAACAAATCAGTTCACTGACTTAAGTGTTTCGACAATAGTACAAGTTTACAGGGCCATATGGAAACACATTTACACCACTTAATGAAAAAAAAGAAAAGTAAATCATGACAGGAAGATAATTTTAATTTGTTTTTTTTTTCCGATAATTAAGATTTTGACTTTTTGTCCTCTAATTTCGACTTTTTCTCCAACAATTTTGACTTTTATCATATAATTTGGCGTAATGTCTTCTAACTTTGACTGTTTGTTTGATTAACTTTTTCTCATAATTTTGACTTTTATATTGTGATTTTGACTTTCTTTCTAATTATATTGCATTTTTGTTTCATAATTTTGACTCTTACCTCAGTTTTGTCACTTTTATTTCACAATTTTGAACTCATAGTTTTCTTTCTATCTTGACTTTTCTCTTGTAATTTTGAATTTTTATCCCATAATTTTGACTTTCAGCTTCATACTTGTGACATTTTGTTGTATACTTTTGACTTTTATCTCCTAATTTTGACTTTTTGTTTCATAATTTTGACTTTTTTGTGGTAATTTTGACTTTTCTGACTAGCCCTAGGAGATGGCATGATTTTATAATTTAGTTTTTGTTTGTTTGTTTTCTTTCCTGATGATTTCATTATCTGGTGACTTATTAAGCTCATCCTACGATCCCTGTGGAACCACAATGATTGACTGAAAAAATACATTAAGTAAAAATAATACATAAAGACCAACCATAAATAGAAAAGATGAATCTAAGGTCATTTGTCTGTTTATTTAATTTTGTTATGGCCAGAGTACGTTGAAACTTGACTGTTGAGTCAGTTTTATACCAGTGAATCATGCTGAAGTCACGGCTGTGTTGCACTTTCTGTTTCACTGCTCAGACGATGCAGCGATGTGTAGTGTCAGTGTGTGTGTGTAGAAATGAATCATTTCGTGGAAAAAGTAAGAATTACTTATCCTCCCATTCATTGCCAAAATAGTGCAGGTTAAGTTCTTAAATGTTTGGGAAGATTTCAGGGGCCAAACGTGGTTTAATAACCATGAGTATATTTGGTCAAATGTCAGTGGGAATGTAAACTTCCTCTTTCATATTTTAGTTTACTTGTTACAGGTTCCCATTTTGTCTTGACAAAACTTAAGTGCCATCATTCAGAACAATAGCAGGTTTTGCTTTCTGTCTTCTAACCAACACAAGGAGGCTCTGGAAGTTTCTGTCACAACAAATATATCAGAAGCCACTTTGAAGGGGGCTTTAATCAGTTTGTATGAAAATAATTGCTGATGGTTTTATATTCCTTATCTACGAGTCAATAAGCATGGTGCCCTAACATGTCTATTATCTTACGATTATTAGTGTAACAAACGGCCTCTTGAGCTTTCTATATTTCACAAACAAGCTCTCGAAGATGGCCTACAAACCAAACTGTTCCCAGCATTCATGTGTAATATTGAACGATCGCCATGTGTTCACCAATTTTGAGTAGACGTCACAGTTGCATCACAGCAGTTGTGCGCTTGCTGATGGCAGAAAAACAGTGGACATCAGACAGAAAGAGTTGACATACCCGGACTTCAAATGTATTCTTACGCCCGTTGGATGTCAGGACAGGAGTACGGACTAAGATAACCTTCATTTTTATAGAAAACCGTCAGAGGACGCCGTAGTAGAAAATAAAGTTTTGTCTCTGGTAGATTATAGTCTTGATATTCAGGATATAATTGCTTCTGGATACTCCGAAGAGGAGTGTGTGTTGGCTCACATGAAGACGCCAGCGAGCGTCTGATGACTAGGCCTGTGCCCTGTGCAGAGTCGATCACCGCAGATTTGTGTCCGACTTCATCGCGACTTGCTCTGACGTCATGCAAAAGTCGACAACGATTATAGGCTCGTTCGCGATGAACTGCGCCTGGGGATGACAAAAGGCTGTGGTGAAGTCCGACAGTTTCCAGCAGCTTTCAGTCAATAGAGGAAGTATTTCACACCCTGTTCAACACCACCACAGCACACCCATGCATGGCTTCATTACTGACTGTGCTGACCTGCACACTCCATTGGTTATTTAGGTTCATTTTAGTTGAATAAATGATGCTTATTTTAACCAATTCTTTTATGTGGACTTCCTGTTTGTCACATTCATTGAGCCAGTTTGTGACAAATGAGGGCTCGTCTGGGATCAGATGCGTTCGGTAAGGTTAAATCTTGCCTTAGTGTGACACAGTAGACTTGATTTGTTATATGGGATCAGTCTGGTTTGTGACTCTTGTGGTTTGCGAATGCTAAATTGAGGTTAAGAACATTTCAGGAGCACAGTTTAAAGTGTTTTTGGTATTAGCATTGTGACTGAGATTGTATCACACAAGGATTTTTGTTTCTGTAGTCCATTTTTAGAATCAGCGCATAAATAAGCACCAGCAGTATCTGTCGATAGACTAGGGTTGAGATTAGTTGGTAAGGGTTGCCAGTTAGATACATTCACACTACTGAACTTCCCTCAGTCACATGTTTTCTGTTCACAGAATAATCCTCCTGGATCCTGCAGTCGGTGGAGAGCAACTGCAGCGCCTGGCTCTAAAAACTGCAGCCACCTCAGTCATGTGAGATTATTGTTGTCCACTTTTACATGACAGCAGAGCAAGTCGGGATGAAGACAGACCCTAGTGATGGGATTTCTTGATTACTTGTGAGAGCCGGTTCTTTGGCTCTCGTTCACTTTGAAGAGCCGGTTCAAAGATGCTGTTTGTTCATGAGCTGGATATTGTAGTGATGTGACGTTCGCCAATGAGCCGAGTCTTTGTACCAGCTCTTTGAAGTGAATGAGTGAGCGGCTGCACTGTCTTTCTCCCTCACAAACTAGTCTCTCTCAACTTGTTCCGGATCAAATTATCTGAAATTCAAGGGAAATTTCGGTTTATTTCAACCTGTCTCCTATCGTCCTAAATTTGTTTCAAGTGACTAGTGACATAAAAATAATAGTTAGCATGTTAGCCGTTAGCCTAGATACAGCCGGGGCGCATAGTAGCGTCAGACCTGTTGAAACGTAAGTGAACGGGCAACCTTCAAGTGCAAAGTTAGTCCACTAAACAAGCTTTTTCTCCACAAAGACCACCTCATATCGTTAGGATAAATTCAGAGAACATATAGAAAACGACATGTAAATGTGTTGTCTTACCTTACTGGTGTGCTGCCATGTTTGTTTACCATCTAGCTCTGCTTTCCAAAGCGCAGCCGAAATATCGCGAGAACAAGCAACGATCTCATACTGTGCCTGAAATCTGCCTGAAAAGTTCATTCATTTATTTCATGAAAGATTTATAGAATAATGGCTGACTTTCTGCCAGACTTCGACTTTGTGGAGGAGGAATTTGATTTTGCAGAGTTTGATGGCCGCCCTTATTTATTTGAGCCAGAATACACTGACGAAGAGCTTTGTGAAATTGAAGAACGGAGGAGGAGGAGAGAGAGAGAAGGCGCAACAGGTAGAGGACGAGAGAGGAGGAATGGCTGCTGGAAGGCTTTAGCTCTGGAGATTGGTGGTGTACCTGTGAATGCTGTGCCCCAGTGCCCACAGAAGAGGAATGCCTCTGTTGCAAGGAATGGGACCGGTTGCAGCCTTATTTTCAAGGTCTGGATGTGACCGAGGACGAGACACCTCCACCTGGAGTAGTATCCAGCTGGGCTTTATCTAGAGCTCGCGAGATTTCAGGCACGGTATGAGGTCGCTGCTTGTTCTCGCGTTATTTCGGCCGCGCTTTGGAAAGCAGAGCTAGATGGTAAACAAACATGGCAGCACACCGGTAAGGTAAGACAACATGTTTACATGTGGTTTTCTATATGTTCTCTGACATTTATCCTAACGATATGAGGCGGTCTTTGTGGAAAAAAAGCTTGTTTAGTGGACTAACTTTGCACTTGAAGGTTGCCCGTTCACTTACGTTTTAACAGGTCTGACGCTACTATGCGCCATGGCTGTTTAAATGAGGCCCCAGGTTATTGTTCCTGCACCAGCCAGTCAGTTACTCCACCTTGTCCCTATATGACTCACCCTCCCATCCCAAAGAGAGAGAGACCCACCAATGTTGTGCCATCAGCGAACTTAATGATGGTGTTGCTGGAGTGGGTGGTGGTGCAGTCGTGGGTGTAGAGGGTGTAGAGTAGGGGGCTCAGCACACAGCCCTGAGGGGAGCCAGTGCTGAGGCCGAGAGTTGTTGAGGTTTGTTGGCTTACTCTGACAGGAAGTCCAAGATCCAGCGGCAGATGGTTGATGAACGCTGAGGTACAACCCACAAAGAGTAGCTGTGCAAGCTGCCCTGCTGCTCTACTTGGGCCATTTAACATGATTCATGTAAAATGGAGGCTGAGCCATGGACATAAATTACAGATCAGCTGTAAAGCATTTTAATAGGCTACTCTGTCACAACTAAAACATTGGAGACTGAAAATAAACTTGTGTATGGGTCTGATAGGATTTCAAGAAAGCGGCAACAGGTCTAACAGGATGTGAATTAGTTCCTCTATTGGCTCAAAGCTGCTGGAGCTGTCCAACTTCACTGTGGTTTTTTGTCACCACCTCCTGCTGCAGCTGCCTGATCTCACCCATTGTCAGTGTAGTGCAGAGCTAATAATAGTTCCACACATCGGGTCAATCTTACCTCCTCACTGAGGAAGAAATTTCTTTCCTGCCTTGCTCAGAGTTGCCCTGAGGACTTTCCTAAATCACTCCTATGCTAGGACGCCTTTCTACAATATTTTGGGCTATGTTAGGAGCTCTCTGAGAGTGTTCTCAAGAGTGTTTGTGAATATGGCCCCTGATAATTAGGCTCAGACACCCTGGTCTGTCTGGTCAACCGCTGAGGAGGATTAAATCCTGACTGGTGGATCAGTGATCTTTTTTTTAAAGATTATTTTTATGGGCTTTTTTGCCTTTATTGACAGGACAGAGAGTGAAATGGGGAGACAGAGAGAGTGGGGACTGACATGCAGCAAAGGGCCGCGAGCCAGATTCGAACCTGTGGCCGCTGCAGCGAGGCGATGCCTCTGTACATGGGGCGCCGGCACTATCGTGGATCAGTGATCTGCCAGAACTGATTCTCAACAGGAATATTAAGTTTGAGTTGTTGTTTAATTTGTTGAAACAAAATCAGTCACATATAATGACCTGAAAAGCTGCCTGAAGGCAGCTTTTAAGTTCAGTAACTCCATGAATTTTTCATCAGACTACACCAGTTTTTTATTTTGAGTCCTGACTTTGGTTTTTCTAGCTGCTGAAATGTGGCTCTACAGTGTAAACAGGTTTGTTTTTGCCTTAAATCTGAGTTCTGAAAATGTGTTTTTCAACTGAGTAAAACAGTAAATGAAAGAGTTTATGTGTTTAAAACACCTCTGACTTTCCTCAGTTATTGTTTAAATGATGGTCCTTGTCTGAGATCTCCATGTTTTTGCTCCACTTTGTCAAATTTTGTATGCCTGAGGCCGTATTCACAAACACTTGAGAACAGGAGTGATTTAGTAAAGTTCTCTGAGCAAGGAAGGGACAGAAACTTTTACCTGAGTGAGGAGGTAAGATTGACCCTGTCGCTGGTGTGATGCATACAACAGGGCGTGTCTGTGACTGGTTGTCACAGACACACCCTGTTGTATGCAAGGTATGGACACCCAGTGCAAATTTCATCAACTGCATCAGAATATAAGACAGGAAATTTAACTCTTACATATAGTGTCTTTCAAAATAAATGCACTACGTCAGTACAACGCCACAAAGTCAGGTTTTTTTCGTCAACAACAAAAGCACGTGGTCAGTTTTAGGAAAAAAGGACAGGGTTTGGCTTCAGAAATTTTACGATCTGCAAACACTTCTCCTTGTCGCGCTGAGTTTTCCCCTGATGCCCCCTAACTACTACAATGGCCACTGGCTGCATATCATGCCCATGTTAAAGTAAATGGACTTATATATAGTATAGTGCCTTTCTAGTCTTCTTGACCACTCAAAGCGCTTTAACTCTACTGAGTCACATTCACCCATTCACACACACACTGGTGAGAGGCTGCAGCCCCTGAATTGAGACACAGCTATTGTCTCAACATGCTTGTTGATCTTGAAGGAGGCCCAAAGGCCAAACCAGAACCAGAATCAGAATGAGTGAACAAAATAACCATAAATATCACAAACAAGAGAAGGACATGACTGTAAAAATAACAGCGACAGAGCAATGCAGGTGTCACTGTCACAAACATATTACAGTCTACAGTCTGTGCAGTTATAACTTTAATGTTGAACTACATGCACCTGGCAAACTCGGTCAGTGGTGTTTGTTTTGTCTTCATGGTATCGGATATAAAAGCATGAGGGTCAAAGGTCAGGGCATAACGCTATGAAGCAGTAGTGTGTCCTGATCGTACAGCATGCACGCTGCATTCCATAGTACAGCCGCTGCGGTGCAGCCAAGCGAACATCCATACAGTAAGGCGATTGGCTGATAGCTTTGCTGCTCGGCACACGATTGGCTGTTAGGGAAAGGGGCGGGACGACAGGCCTGTCTCCAACCAGAGGCAAAGAGGGGCACGCACACACACCCATGCTGTCCTGCCTCCTTCCCGTCCGTTTACCAGGCGGTGGAACGCGCATCTCGTATGCGCCCTCGTATCTCGGAGATCGGAGATGGGAGGTGGTAGGTGGTAAGGACGTATACCGACACAATAGCTATACGGCTAGTAGTGTCCGAGATGTGACTTGGTGAGCAGTTGCGTGTGAAGCGACACTTTGCCGCCTCGCTACCTTTTAAAACACCGACGGGCTTTTGCTAGTTTGGAATACGGTGAAGAGGATGCGGAGACTGTGAAAGGTGAGTCCGGTGTCTCTTTAATGACAGCTAGACTCCTTGTTTGTCAAACTTATCAAAGCTTATCGCGTTATCGACTTTTACATGGCGGTCCTACCACTGTACCAGTTACAACATTTAAAGAGCATTGAGTGCACTTACACTTTTAAATACGCCTCCATTTACAGCTACACTCAGCGGTACTTTGCTAACTTAACGGTTTTAAATCCTGGGGTGCGATCGTTTATCTGACCTGATGCCCCACACAACTTTATGAGCGCTGTTTTTCGAGGAAACCGAGCTGTATATTAACACACTTAACGAACTGTGAAGTTAATCAGACATTTAACTCCGCTCGGTGCCCCGCTGCTCCGTCTCCGCAGGCAGAGTGCCCACAGCGAGCTCCGGCACCCACCCCGGTACTTTATGCCGTCGGGATTTCGGACCGTGTAAAAGTAACCTCTGTGACACACAGCGGTTTATGATACTCGCACGTTATGTTCGGCAAGATAATCCTAACAAACAAGCACTGCTTTACGATGTTTGAAGCGTTAATGCAGTCGCCAGAAGCTAGAAGCTAAAGTTAGGCTACACGAACGGCACCGCGTTCGGAACCGGGAGAGCTAACATGCTAACATGCTAAAATGCTAACCCACTTCCTGGTTGTAGGTCCACTCTACTGTCACAGTTTTGATGCTGTTTTCGGGTTGAATGAGGTGCGCTGAAGTGGCTATTTATAGCTCCAGGATTCAGTGGAGGCTTGGCTTGAGTCTGACGTGTACGTGCCGGGATAGTATTATGCTAATAAGAGAAACTAGTTTGTGTTTCAGGAGACTGGTCTGTGTCTCTGTGTCAGACTGGGGGCAATGGGTTCTGCAGAGGCTTGGCTAGCAGAGTACGCTGCTTTGTTTTATGACACGTGGGAAAGGTGATATGAGAGTGTATTAATATGTAAGCCCATTATAGGCTATTCAGTTATATTTTTAATGGTATATACAGTCTCATCTCTAGTTGACTGTTTTAAATCCAGCTTGAATGGGCTGCTCACTTCGCCTCAGCTTCCAGCTTGGGTTTGGCTTTGTGTCAGACTTAGTTTGAATGACAGCATCAAGAGATGTCTGTGTTGGAAATCATATCAAATGCCAAGAAATTATCACGTGATGATGGTGTAATTAATTTGTGTGTTCCCTAAGAGAGCAAGGAGGTTAAGGTTGGGGTATGAACTGTCATTGATGATGTCTTGGGCCCTCCTGATGACCCGATGGCGAGGGGAAGGTCCTTCTGTCTTCGGAAGTTAGAACTGGGAATAATGCACATGGACACAGCAGCCTGTGTCAGTATTGTTGTCCTGGATTTCACACTCCTGTAACGTCTGCATGATGGCAGGAGCGTTGAGAGACTGTGGTTGGGGTCCGCGATGATGTCGTGGACCCGGTGTTGTAAATATCCTGATTGGATGCTGCTCCCAAAATGACTTGTGCAGTTTTCATCACATCTCTTGTCATGAGCAGTGCAGTGTCCGTACCAAATTGACTAAACTGATGGGGACGCTTTCGACTGCACATCTGTAAATGTTGCTGAGGATATTGGTTGGCATGCCACATTTCCTCAGCTTCACTAGGAACACACAAACCCAACATTGTCATCCAAATGATTTGTGCACATCTGGGTCTCATTATGGAAGCGTAGAGCTGCCATGCCAGAATTAAAAAAAAAAAAGGTCAGTATTAGGTAGTAACATAACAAGATATTTGTCGTAGTTTTACAAGATATTTTCACTTTATAACAAGAAACATTTCTTGTTTAAAAAAGAAACTTTCCTTGTTGTAACAACATACTTACTTGTCTTGGTATAATGTGAGGTGTGAAAACGGTGTTGGAGAATGGCTAAACTGAGGACTATGGCTCATCTACAAGACTTGATAAAGTTCTGTTTCATGCCAGGGTTGAGATATGGTGAGATTTTGCTGTGACTGAGCTCCCCTTTGCTGATTTTGACAGTGAATCTTTAAAATCCTTTCATTGTAGGCCTACAGTGTGAATCCTTGTCACAATATCATCCACCGTGCAGAGTAAAAGCAAAATCTCACTGTCTTAAAAGTGCTCTGATTAAATTATGTATCTGTTCAGTAGTGGATTTAACACGGAAGAGCAAGTGCATCCCTCTTGTTAACCTGCACTTTCCTCTCTATTCCTTTCCAGCAGAGATGGTGCAGGGTCATAGGTCACGGTGCTGCAATGCCTTTCCACCCTCTTTTGCCAGCTGACTGGGAGTAGCCATAGCAGGGGGAACTGTTTTTTTTTTTTTTTCTTCGAACTAACGTGCAGCTGACGACACCTCTCTACCTCATCACACTCCAGATTGCTGTTGAAACAACCATTTATTCTGCGTCCATGAGAAAAATGTGAGTAGCATCTTCTTACATGTATTGTCATTTTAATATCACCACTGCATTGAACGATCCATAACTGCACCAGTTGATGGGATATACAGATCAAATATGCAACGACCAGTTCCAACAGTTGACCATGGTCAGGACTATGATTTTAATTAAATAAATCTACTCTGGGGCATGTTCACTGAATTGCTGTCATTGTCCACACTGAAGACAGGATTATGACGCTCTCTGTCCCATTCATAACACAAACGCGTTGTCAATACAGCAGCGATTGACTTTTAGGGGGAAGAGGCAGGAGCTGTGCAGCCGCACCCTCCTTCAACCACTTATCAGGCGAGGGGAAGTCTCTCTTCTCTCTCTGAGGTTGGAACTCGGAACTGGGAATAATATATATATATATATATATATATATATGTATAATAATATATATTAATAATGCCTGTGGACGAGATTTTGTGTTTTATTTGATTTTTAACAGTATTTGTAGTTTTTTTTGCATTTAACCATGAGGTGTGGACAGTTACCCTGTACGACATTTTGTGACTAAAATGTCTAATATTTCTTTAACTCTGAAATACACTCAATACATTTCATATTATCTGACAAACAGAGATTAATAGATGTAATAAACGTACATTTTCCTTATTTTTACTTCATATAGGGCTTTTGACTTCAAAATTGCATGTCACATCATTGACCCACTTGCCACTTCAAATGGGCACGATGTCCGATCAATCAATCAATTTTATTTATAAAGCCCAAAATCACAAATCACAATTTGCCTCACAGGGCTTTACAGCATACGACATCCCTCTGTCCTTAAGACCCTCACAGCGGATAAGGAAAAACTCCCCAAAAACCCCTTTAACGGGGGAAAAAAAACGGTAGAAACCTCAGGAAGCGCAACTGAGGAGGGATCCCTCTTCCAGGACGGACAGACGTGCAATAGATGATGTACACCATTGTGGTGTCATTTATGTACTAATTACTTGCCTTCAAAGTTAGGTAATTTTTGTGATTTGTTTGCTCTATCTTTACAAATCTCACAGGCAGTAGTTGAGGCTGTCATAATTATGGACAGAAAAATGTGACCAACATCCAGTGTATTAAAGAGAATGGTATATAGAGCTCAACTCCTTTGACAATGTTGGTTTGTGAAACAGTATCTTAATAAGTAAGTATCAAAAATATGGATTTATCAAGGCGTCGGTGGCTTAGTGGTAGAGCAGGCCCCATGTACAAACTGTTGCCGCAGCAGCACTGCAGCATGTCATCCTCTCTCTCTCTCTCTCTCTCTCTCTCTCTCTTCCCCTTCACGTTTACCTGTCCTGGCCATTAAAGGCAAAAATGGCCAAAAATATCTAAAAATAAAATAAAATATGGATTTATCAAGAAATATCAATGCTGAATATCGGACATCCCCAATTTCCGCAGTATTGATACACCGTTACCAGCTGCACAGAGTTAATTTTGACAGCTATTTTAAATTTAGTCTTAGTCCTGAGACGAAAACAGTTCATAGATTTAGTCACATTTTTGTCATTTTTATCCTTCATAGTTTTAGTCAACGAAAATTCAAGATGTTTTATCTTTTAGTCAATATGTTATCTATATGTTTTTTATCTTTAAACTAATCCAGGGAGACTAATTCCTGTATCAGAAATCAGGTGACAGGTTCTATTAACATTTCATTTGAATATTTTTTTCCACACCTACAAATAATTTCTGCCACTTACAAACTGTCATTTCTCAAGCAGTGCTTGAGGGGTGATTCTGAGCGCATACTTACTGATCATCATTTGAGACACCTGAGACAAAGGGGATTTGTAAACTCGTGTCCTCTCATAGAGTCAGTGATTAAAACTAAACTTTGATCTCTGGCAGAGAAAACTGATCTGGGTTCAGACTGTTTACAGACCGTTTCACACTCACAGATAACTGGGCCTCCTACCTGCCTGTTGAACACCATCAACCCATGACCCTTCTTTAGACAGCTCTGGTCTGAGTCGAGTCCTGTGGGGATCCGATGTGAACATAGGTGGCCGGTTACATCTCGCTGTGCTACTGTTCAGTGACTAACAAGCGGAGCTAGTTGCTAACAGCCACCGCTGCAATTAACAAACTCCACAATTCCATTCAGCAGGTCCACTATCCACAGTCAGACACATGGCCGATTATTTACTGCTGAATTACAGCTCACATCTCGTACCAACAGCTGATGCTGCTACACTGTGAGTGTCTTTGCTGGCTAGTGAAACATCCTGGCGCAGACTATTTACTGGAGTCACTCATGCAGCATTTGAAGATAATTAAAGATAATTACAAGCATGGACGTTGACACCTTTCAAAGTTTGATAGTCCACCACTAAAATTTTCATCATGTCTTGTCTTGTCACAGCATAGATTTCATCTTAGTTTTTATCAGCAAGATCTATCTAGCTAGAAAGTATAAATCCATCATAAGGAAATGTTCAAGGCAGTTCTTTGATTCTTTACATAGGAAACTTCACACTTAAGAAATCTAATAGTAATGAATATTGGTCTATTCTAAATGCAGGTAAACCATCTGGAAGATTAGGAAATGTATCTATAGAAACCTTTGCTGAATATTTTAAGAAACTCAGCCAAAAATCGAGTGATAATTGTACACCAGAAGACCAGCAATTTGACCTCAGACAAGTCACCTCTCCTACAAATGAATACATAAGTGATTTGTTTACTTTGGAAGAAATACAGCGAATGGTAAAAAAAAATTAAAAAATAAACAATCAAATGGTATCGATGAAGTTTTAAATGAATATATAAAGAACTCCCTTTGGAAATGCTGAACATTTTAGTAAAATTCTTTAATTTGGTACTGATAACAGGTATAGTCCCCACTGACTGGTGTTTAGGAGTGATAAAACCGTTTACAAAAACAAGGGACCAGTAGATGATCCTGAAAATTACAGAGGTATTACTTTACTTAGTTGTATTGGTAAGCTTTTTACGGCTGTAATAAATTACAGACTAACTGCTTATATAGAGTCTGAAAGAATTCTTGGAGAAGAGCAGGCAGGGTTTAGGAAAGGCTTTTCAACCCTTGACCATATTTTTGTTCTTCACTCACTGGTTGAATGGTACTTGTATAAGAAAAAAAGACTGTATTGTGCTTTTGTTGATTATAAAAGCATCTGATTTGGTAGATAGGTCATTACTATGGTTTAAATTAGTTGCACTTGGTATAACCGGAAGAGTATTAAATGTGATACATAATACGTATGAGAATGCCAAATCTTGTGTTAGAGCTGGTTATGATTTATCTGAACAATTTGTATGTAATGTAGGAGTGCGTCAGGGGGATAATTTATCACCACTATTGTTTGTTCTATATTTAAATGACTTTGAAAAATATGTGAGTCAATGGTACAACGGACTACAACTTTTTTCAACTGAATACCGCAATGTGATGAATGGTGAAATAGGGATATATTTGAAATTATATGTCCTGTTGTACGCAGATGATACGATTGTACTGGCAGAGACTCCTTCAGAATTACAGGCCGCATTAAATGCAGTTGCTTCTTATTGTTAAAAACTTGTATTTAACTGTCAACACAGACAAAACAAAGGTTGTTATTTTCTCTAGGGGGAAATTACGGATACTCAGAGAATTAGAGTTTGGTTCAGATAAATTAGAAGTTACTTTTGAGTATGACTATCTTGGAGCGTTATTTAATTTTAATGGACGATTTGATAAAGCAATGGCTAAGCAAGTTAAACTAGCTAAAAGAGCTTTATTCTCCTTGGAAAACAGCGTTACTAGATTACAGTTACCTGTTGATATACAATGTGAGTTATTTGACCAGCTTATAGGGCCTATTCTTTTATATGGAAGTGAAGTCTGGGGATTTCATAAACTTGACCAAATTGAAATTCTTCACAGATCTTTCTTGAAACGTTTACTTTTGGGTACATTTAATTAGTCATAATACAACAAAAATCTCTTTGACTGTGTTTATTGTTTTCAAGACTTTGTATGATGACAATATTTTTCAGTGTAAATGGATTTCCAAAGTTAAAAATATTCTTGATGACTGTGGTTTATCGTACTGTACTTATGGCATGACGCTGGACGGATGAACCCTAAATATTTAAATTTAATGATTGATCGTAGATTATCTGATATGGAACTACAGAGATGGCATGAGAAATTACAAAGTAACCCTTTATGTGATAGTTATAAATTATTTAAAACTGATTTCACTTTTGAACCTTATCTGATTATGTTAAGACCTGCCGAAAGAGTTTGATGGTCTAAGTTTCGTGTGGAAATCATAAGTTACCTATCTCTGAGTGCAGGTATGATCGTGAAAAATGTCCTCGGAATGTCCCCTCTTTGTTTGACTGGCAATCGAGGAGACGAATATCATTATGTACTTGTGTGTTCTTTTTTGACAAAGAGAGAAGAGAGTTGGTTGGACAGTTCTATAGAGCAAATCCAAATATTTATAAGTTTCAAAAGTTAATGTCATCTCGAAAAGTAAAGGTCTTGTCAAATTTGTTGAAACTTTTAAAGAAAATCTTGAATAGTTTCTCTTGATTTGCTTTGACTTGTATGTATGTACACAAATTTCTGTTTTATTTATTTTGCTGTGCATTGGCTGCTGCCTGTCCTGATTTGTTAATGTTATTTTTGTTGTTTGCCCTTATACCCCGGGAGGGGTCAAAAGGAATAAATGAAATGAAATCTTGAGATTGTCATCATCTATTTTTCTTCATGAAAAAAAAAAAAGAAATGTCAATGAAATTAACAGTGCCACTGCGCTTTGTCACTATCTCATTTTATTAATGATTGCTACAGTCATTCTGCTGATCTCTGCTACTAGCTTGCTAACATTAAGGGTTTTTTTCTTGCCTGTGTGTCCTTGTATGTTAGTCAGAATTTTTTGCAGGCTCATGGACAGCACAGACACACCTTTTTTCCCCTCAGCAGCAGAGACTTGAGTCATGGAATTGATAATTGATCATTTGAGCCAGTCAAAGCTGATCAGATCAGATCAATGAATAAGAGGAGCAGCTGTTTGAGAGCGAAATTAAATGTTTAGACCCAGTACAATACATGGTTAAGTTTCCTTTCACTACACCTGCCATTCTGCTACTTCAGCTGTGATCAGAGTGCGCTCAGCGCACCTAAAGAGCGGTCAGGCTCTAAAAATAGAGAATCTATTTGTGGTGGCAGATGTTTTGATTGTGTCGGTTTGCCGCAAAAAAATGAAAGTGAAGGAAACTCTGTCTTCTCATATTAATGTTGTATTTGGGTTTTTCTCTTTTTTGAAAGGTACACAAAATACTGGACATGCTGTAGCTCACAGTGAGGGTCATTGGGGCCAGCTTGGATCCAAAGGAGTTCCAGAAGTTCCAGATACCCTCTGCCATGGCCTTCTCAAGTGATCACAACTTCACTGGAAATTTGGAAGGGCAGGGTGAGAATGGCTTCCTCTGCACCATTACTTGTGGATGAGCAAAATCTCAGTGCTGACTTTGAGCCTGCCCCAGTTGAGCCTTTATGTCCAGGGGAACCCCAAAACATGATGCCACTTACAACCCAACAAGCCATGCCTGGTAACAGTCAGCAGATAGGCCACTACATTGGCATGGAGTCACAGAATGCTATGGGGCAGGCATTTTCTGGTCCTGGGGCATGGGTGGTGGAGGTGGTGGCATAGTTGTAGACCAGCATGGCCAGTACCCAAATGCTAGTATGAGCCAAGCAGGTAATACGCTGTTCTTCAACCAAGACCAGAATGGAAATATGTTCTGCCCCTATCAATCATATCTATACAACCAGCAACTTTGTGTTTTACAACAACAAACACAGCAGCAACAGCACTGCCCAAATCAGCTGTTAAACCACCATCAGCATCACCAACTTCTCCCACAGGCTTTGCAGCATCAGCAGCATCCTGATCTCTCCTTTGACCGGAGAGGTCAATCTCAGAGCCAAAAGCAAAGTCGCTTTATCAACAGCAGTTTCAGAACCAGCTACCTGCACGAGGATCAAAGTTGCGTTCAAGGGCTAAGCAAAAAAAGACTTGTGTGGATGGTCAAAATGCTTCTTTGAATGGGACTTGCTTGCAACCACAGCAGCAGGGCAGCTACCAGTTGACCAGGCCAGATCGAGCCTTCTCTGGATCAAGATTGAGACTCCTCAATCATGCTTTACTGTACCTTCATCATCTGTGCATCCACCCATAGGCCAGTTTCCATCCACAGTCAGTTCTACCAAAGCTTTGCCAACCTGCTCAGGACCCTTCCTACCCTGGAGGCCCAAAATACCCAGTCACAGTCAGCAGCCATTGTTCACAACCTCAGTGTCTCTTCCCGCCACCAGCACTGCACCTCACTTCTACAGCATCCACCCACTCAGAGACGGTAGGCCAGTTTCCATCCACAGTCAGTTCTACCAAAGTTTGCCAACCTGCTCAGGACCCTCCCTACCCTGGAGATGCAGAAATACCCAGTCACAGTCAGCAGCCATTGTTCACAACCTCAGTGTCTCTTCCTGCCACTAGCACTGCACCCCTCACTTCTACAGCATCCACCCACTCAGGGACGGTAGGCCAGTTTCCATCCACAGTCAGTTCTACCAAAGCTTGCCAACCTGCTCAGGACCCTTCCTACCGTGGAGACGCAGAAATACCCAGTCACAGTCCGCAGGCGTTGTTCACAACCGCAGTGTCTGTTCCCGCTACCAGCACTGCATCCCTCACTTCTACAGCATCCACCCACTCCGAGGCTGGAGGCCAGTTTCCATCCACAGTCAGTTCTACCAAAGCTTGCCAACCTGCACAGGACCCTTCCTACCCCGGAGACCCCAAAATACTCAGTCACAGTCAGCAGCCATTGTTCACAACCGCAGTGTCTGTTCCCACCACCAGCACTGCACCCCTCACTTCTACAGCACCCACCCACTCAGGGACTGGAGGCCAGTTTCCATCTACAGTCAGTTCTACCAAAGCTTGCCAACCTGCACAGGACCCTTCCTACCCTGGAGACCCAGAAATACCCAGTCACAGTCAGCAGTCTTTGTCTACACCCTCAGTGTCTGTTCCCACCACCAGCACTGCAACCTTCACTTCTACAGTTCCCAGCCTTCCAGGGACGGAAGGCCAGTTAGAGGAAAATCTTTTCCAGACCCTATGTTGCTCTGGAGTATCCCAAGCCAACTCCAGCATGGCCAGCCCACTGAGACCTCAAAGCTACGGGACCAGTCTTTCCTTGGAAGACCTCCTGCCACCAGACGAGGAAAACTTGGAGTTCCTGGGGCATCCTGCTCTTCTGGTTGACCTACTGTCACAGCTGGAATCTCCTCCCAGCCAACAGGATGCATCTGAGTACTCCTGTGTCCAGTCCAGCCAGGAGAGTGGGCATGAGCACAGGACATCGCCTGTTGGGTACAAGGTAGAAAAGGTAAAACAATGTCACAAAGTTATTAATTTCATGTTTTAGTTTTTAAAAGAATATAAAGCATTCAAGCACATACATGCACCTTGATATTAAACAAACTGTAACAGGACAACCCTATGAAGGTAGTGTTCTTTTTGTCCTTGTCCTAATTTATATCCAGACAGCCTATGCACTCTGTCCTTTACCCCAGTTTCTTCTCAGTATAGATTGATATGGGGAATAGGAGGAGGGTGAAGTTTGATGGAGTGGAAATTAAGTAGATGTTAGGTGATTAGATGCCTGTCTGTTTGTGTGTGTGCAAATGCACAGGTGAAAGTGCGGGGGAGAAGACAAGAGTGGTGGAGGACAGTGGATAGCACTCGAGGGAGGGGGTTTGGGAGATGGAGAAAGCAGTAGCTCATGGAAAAAGGAGAACTTAGGAAAGAAAGGAAGGGAAAGAGACAGAGAGGAAGAAGAAACGCAGAGGGGGGAAGTTTGGGGAATGCAACAGACGTTTTCTCATGGTTTGCACCATACACTGTATATAAAGATGGATGACATGACAGCTCCCCAAAAGTGAAAACATCTTGATTGCCCCCTGGTGGCTGGCTGCAGTGTAGTTCATAATGTCTACCCTCTCAATGTCAGTGAATGGGACATGGGCCAAACTAAAAACTCAAAGTACACATCAAATAAATTTTTCCCAAAGATGGTTCTTGTCATTTAAGGTAGTTTTTAGCACGCTGCTGTATGTTCAAGTGTTATATAATGCTATTAAATGGGGATTTTGCAGCATGATTGAAAACTAGGGCTAACCTAAAAATTCAAGCTCAAGCTTCGCTCGATGGCACGGGATTCAATTGTGAAAAAAATCTAAGCTTCTGTGCTTTTTCCTGTTTTTGGGAGGTCTTAAACGCAACACTAACCCCACCAGTCCGATACTGACAAGGAGCCGGCAGACATGTCCAAGAGGTCATCAGATGCGTGGTTGCACTTTAAAATATGCCCCGACAACCCCCAGAAAGCAGAGTGCCAAAAGCAATTGGCATATCACAACTCAACAACAAATTTGGGAAATCACTTGAAAAACGTAAGTAGTAATTAAAAAAGAAAAAATCTCCGACAAGGAAACAGTAAGCTCGACACAATGGAGACCTGCTATTATCCTGCTTGAACACAGATGACTAAATTCTTTCAACAATGTGGCTCAAAATAATGATAAAATAGATTTTATTGATATAAAATATGCATTTTCCTGTGCCACCGGTCTGCTCTGAGTCTGGTGTCAGAGACACTCCTGATGCTGTGAGTTACGCGTCTGTTTGATTGTGCTGCAGTATGCGCCGAGGGTTTTAATTTAGTGTTCAATCAAAAGTTAAACATTACTTATCACCGACCATTAGTGTTAATTAAATTAAATTGCTCTGAGCTCCAAGCTTCAGATGTCCATAAATGGATCCAAGGTCAGCCCTATTGAAAACTGTAAGCCAATTGGTGGGCTCGCATTCAGTCACGCTGCTCGCAATCGGTCAGACGGGTGTGTGGGCGATACTTGATACCGTGGAGAACGCTTACTGCGCAGACTTCAAATGATGTCACCAGAGCAAGATGGCAATTTCTGCACAGTGGGAGTAAGTGAAGACACTTCATCCATCTTTATATACAGTCAATGGTTTGCACACCTAAAAGAAAGGCATGATTTTCATTGATCATATTTATGTTAGAATGCAGCATTTTAAAAACAACACATGTACCAACAATTCCATAGATTTTGTTGAGTGCAGCACAAACAGATTATCTCCAACTAGAAACGTGAAAATTCACACATTTTTGTCATAGGAGCACTTGTGTTTTCCGTTGGTTGAGTACTGGCTTGACTATCCCCCAACAGGAAGCAGGTGACAACAAATCTGGTGTCCTGTGTGGATTAGCTATGGTTAGGCAGACCATTTGCCCATCTGCAAGGTTCCTTTATTGAAGTGGGGCCATGAACCACAGCCATACCAGCCTGCATCTCTTGGTCTGTGTCAACATCCAACCCTGTGCTTACTATACATTCACACCAACA